>NW_027446447.1:0-57496 GCF_038048845.1 Mixophyes fleayi | reverse complement strand
TGATTCATGATTCATGATTCAATTCATGATTCATAATTCATGATTTAATTCATGATTCATGATTCGATTCAATTCATGATTCAATTCATGATTCATGATCCAATTCACGATTCATGATTCAATTCATGATTCATAATTCATGATTCAATTCATGATTCATGATTCGATTCATGATTCAATTCATGATTCATGATTCATGATTCGATTCATGATTCATGATTCATGAAATATGATTCAATTCATGATTCATGATTCATAATTCAGGATTCAATTCATGAATCATGATTCATTATTTAATTTATAATTCATGATTCAATTCATGATTCAATTCATGAATCATGATTCATGATTCGATTCATGATTCAATTCATGATTCATGATTCAATTCATGATTCATGATTCATGATTCAATTCATGATTCATAATTCATGATTTAATTCATGATTCATGATTCGATTCAATTCATGATTCAATTCATGATTCATGATTCATGATCCAATTCACGATTCAAGATTCAATTCATGATTCATAATTCATGATTCAATTCATGATTCATGATTCGATTCATGATTCAATTCAATATTCATGATTCATGCTGAAAGATTCAATTCATTATTCATGATTCATGAAATATGATTCAATTCATGATTCATGATTCATAATTCAGGATTCAATTCATTAATCACGATTCATTATTTAATTTATAATTCATGATTCAATTCATGATTCAATTCATGAATCATGATTCATGATTCAATTCATAATTAAATTCATGATTCATGGTTCAATTTATGATTCATGATTCATGATTCAATTCATGATTCAATTTATGATTCAGGATTTAATTCATGATTCATGATTCATGATATATGATTCAATTCATGATTCATGATTCAATTCATGATTTATGATTCATGATTCATGATTCATGATTCAATTCATGATTTATAATTCATGATTCATGATTCAATTCATGATTCATGATTCAATTCATGATTTGAATCCTGATTCAATTCATGATTCGAATCCTGATTCAATTCATGATTCATGATTAGATTTATGATTCATGATTCAATTCATGATTCATGATTTATGATTCGAATTATGTTTCCTGATTCATGATTCAATTTATGATTCATGATTCATGATTCAATTCATGATACATGATTTAATTCATGATTCATGATTCATGATTCATGATACAATTCATGATTCATGATTCATGATTCGATTCATGATTTAATTCATAATTCATGATTTAATTCATGATTCATGATTCATGATTCGATTCAAGATTCTTGATTAATGATTCAATTCATGATTCATGATTCATGATTCAATTCATGATTCATGAATTATGATTCAATTCATGATTCATAAATCATGATTTAATTCATGATTCATGATTCGATTCATGATTCATGATCCATGATTCAATTCATGATTCATGATTCATGATTCAATTCATGATTCATAATTCATGATTCATGATTCAATTCATGATTCAATTCATGATTCATGATTCATGATTCATGATTCAATTAATGATTCATGATTCGATTCATGATTCCTGATTTATGATTCAATTCATGATTCATAATTCATGATTCATGAATCAATTCATGATTCATAATTCATGATTTATGATTCGATTCATGATTCATGATTCATGATTCAATTCATGATTCATGATTCATGATTTATGATTCAATTCATGATTCATGATTCATGAATTATGATTCAATTCATGATTCATGATTCATGATTAAATTCATGATTCGAATTCTGATTCAATTAATGATTCATGATTCGATTTATGATTCATGATTCATAATTTAATTTATGATTCATGATTCGATTCATGATTCCTGATTCATGATTCAATTCATGATTCATAATTCATGATTCATGATTCAATTCATGATTAAATTCATAATTCATGATTCATGATTCATGATTCAATTCATGATTCATAATTCATGATTCATGAATCAATTCATGATTCATGAATCAATTCATGATTCATAATTCATGATTTATAATTCATGATTTATAATTCGATTCATAATTCAGGATTCATGATTCAATTCATGATTCATGATTCATGATTCAATACATGATTCATGATTCATGATTCGATTCATGATTCATGATTCATGATTCAATTCATAATTCATAAATCTTGATTCATGATTCAATTCATGATTCATGATTCATGATTCAATTCATGATTCATAATTCATGATTTAATTCATGATTCATGATTCGATTCAATTCATGATTCAATTCATGATTCATGATCCAATTCACGATTCATGATTCAATTCATGATTCATAATTCATGATTCAATTCATGATTCATGATTCGATTCATGATTCAATTCATGATTCATGATTCATGCTTTAAGATTCAATTCATGATTCATGATTCATGAAATATGATTCAATTCATGATTCATGATTCATAATTCAGGATTCAATTCATGATTCATGATTCATTATTTAATTTATAATTCATGATTCAATTCATGATTCAATTCATGAATCATGATTCATGATTCGATTCATGATTCAATTCATGATTCATGATTCAATTCATGATTCATGATTCATGATTCAATTCATGATTCATAATTCATGATTTAATTCATGATTCATGATTCGATTCAATTCATGATTCATGATTCATGATCCAATTCACGATTCAAGATTCAATTCATGATTCATAATTCATGATTCAATTCATGATTCATGATTCGATTCATGATTCAATTCATGATTCATGATTCATGCTTAAAGATTCAATTCATGATTCATGATTCATGAAATATGATTCAATTCATGATTCATGATTCATAATTCAGGATTCAATTCATTAATCATGATTCATTATTTAATTTATAATTCATGATTCAATTCATGATTCAATTCATGAATCATGATTCATGATTCAATTCATAATTAAATTCATGATTCATGGTTCAATTTATGATTCATGATTCATGATTCAATTCATGATTCAATTTATGATTCAGGATTTAATTCATGATTCATGATTCATGATATATGATTCAATTCATGATTCATGATTCAATTCATGATTTATGATTCATGATTCATGATTCATGATTCAATTCATGATTTATAATTCATGATTCATTATTCAATTCATGATTCATGATTCAATTCATGATTTGAATCCTGATTCAATTCATGATTCGAATCCTGATTCAATTCATGATTCGAATCCTGATTCAATTCATGATTCATGATTAGATTTATGATTCATGATTCAATTCATGATTCATGATTCATGATTCATGATTCGAATTATGTTTCCTGATTCATGATTCAATTTATGATTCATGATTCATGATTCAATTCATGATACATGATTTAATTCATGATTCATGATTCATGATTCATGATACAATTCATGACTCATGATTCATGATTCGATTCATGATTTAATTCATAATTCATGATTTAATTCATGATTCATGATTCATGATTCGATTCAAGATTCTTGATTCATGATTCAATTCATGATTCATGACTCTTGATTCATGGATCATGATTCAATTCATGATTCATGATTCCTGATTTATGATACAATTCATGATTCAATTCATGATTCATGATTCAATTCATGATTCATGATTCATGTTTCATTTCATGATTCATGATTCATGATTCAATTCATGATTCGATTTATGATTCATGATTCAATTCATAATTCATAGTTCATGATTCATGATTCAATTCATGATTCATGATTAATGATTCATGATTCGATTCATGTTTCCTGATTCATGATTCAATTCATGATTCATGATTCAATTCATGATTCATGATTCGATTCATGATTCATGATTCATGATTCGATTCATGATTCAATTTATGATTCATAATTTATGATTTAATTCTTGATTCATGATTCGATTCATGATTCATGACTCAATTCATGATTCATGATTCATGATTCAATTCATGATTCATGAATTATGATTCAATTCATGATTCATGATTCATGATTCGATTCATGATTTAATTCATGATTCATAATTTATGATTTAATTCTTGATTCATGATTCGATTCATGATTCATGATTCAATTCATGATTCATAATTCATGATTCAATTCATGATTCATGAATTATGATTCAATTCATGATTCATAAATCATGATTTAATTCATGATTCATGATTCGATTCATGATTCATGATCCATGATTCAATTCATGATTCAATTCATGATTCATGATTCATGATTCAATTTATGATTCATAATTCATGATTCATGATTCAATTCATGATTCATGATTCATGATTCATGATTCAATTAATGATTCATGATTCATGATTCGATTCATGATTCCTGATTCATGATTCAATTCATGATTCATAATTCATGATTCATGAATCAATTCATGATTCATAATTCATGATTTATGATTCGATTCATGATTCATGATTCAATTCATGATTCATGATTCATGATTTATGATTCAATTCATGATTAATGATTCAATTCATGATTTATGATTCATGTTTCATTTCATGATTCACGATTCATGATTCAATTCATGATTCATGATTCATGATTCAATTCATGATTCATGATTCATGATTCGATTCATGATTCAATTCATAATTCATAATTCATGATTTAATTCATGATTCATGATTCAATTCATGATTCATGATTCGATTCAAGATTCTTGATTCATGATTGAATTCATGATTCATGACTCTTGATTCATGGATCATGATTCAATTCATGATTCATGATTCATGATTCATGATACAATTCATGATTCATGATTCGATTCATGATTCAATTCATGATTCATAATTTATGATTCATGATTCGATTCATGATTCATGATTCATGATTCAATTCATGATTCATGATTCATGATTCAATTCATGATTCATGATTCATAATTCATGATTTAATTCATGATTCATGTTTCGATTCAATTCATGATCCAATTCACGATTCATGACTCAATTCATGATTCATAATTCATGATTCAATTCATGATTCATGATTCGATTCATGATTCATGATTCATGATTCAATTCATGATTCATGATTCATGCTTAATGATTCAATTCATGATTCATGATTCATGAAATATGATTCAATTCATGATTCATAATTCAGGATTCAATTCATGATTCATGATTCATTATTTAATTTATAATTCATGATTCAATTCATGATTCAATTCATGAATCATGATTCATGATTCATTTCATAATTAAATTCATGATTCATGATTCCTGGTTCAATTTATGATTCATGATTCATGATTCAATTCATGATTCAATTTATGATTCAGGATTTAATTCATGATTCATGATTCATGATTTATGATTCAATTCATGATTCATGATTCAATTCATGATTTATGATTCATGATTCATGATTCATGATTAAATTCATGATTTATAATTCATGATTCATGATTCAATTCATGATTCATGATTCAATTCATGATTTGAATCCTGATTCAATTCATGATTCGAATCCTGATTCAATTCATGATTCGAATCCTGATTCAATTCATGATTCATGATTAGATTTATGATTCATGATTCAATTCATGATTCATGATTCATGATTCAATTCATGATTCATGATTCATGATTCGATTCATGTTTCCTGATTCATGATTCAATTCATGATTCATGATTCATGATTCAATTCATGATTCATGATTCATGATTCAATTCATAATTCATGATTTAATTCATGATTCATGATTCATGATTCATGATACAATTCATGATTCATGATTCATGATTCGATTTATGATTTAATTCATAATTCATAATTCATGATTTAATTCATGATTCATGATTCATGATTCAATTCATGATTCATGATTCAATTCATGATTCATGACTCTTGATTCATGGATCATGATTCAATTCATGATTCATGATTCCTGATTTATGATACAATTCATGATTCATGATTCATGATTCGATTCATGATTCATAATTTATGATTCATGAGTCGATTCATGATTCAATTCATGATTCAATTCATGATTCATGATTCATGATTCATAATTCATGATTCATGATTCAATTCATGATTCATAATTCATGATTTAATTCATGATTCATGATTCGATTCAATTCATGATTCAATTCATGATTCATGATTCATGATTCAATTCATGATTCGATTTATGATTCATGATTCAATTCATAATTCATAGTTCATGATTCATGATTCAATTCATGATTCATGATTAATGATTCATGATTCGATTCATGTTTCCTGATTCATGATTCAATTCATGATTCATGATTCAATTCATGATTCATGATTCGATTCATGATTCATGATTCATGATTCGATTCATGATTCAATTTATGATTCATAATTTATGATTTAATTCTTGATTCATGATTCGATTCATGATTCATGACTCAATTCATGATTCATGATTCATGATTCAATTCATGATTCATGAATTATGATTCAATTCATGATTCATGATTCATGATTCGATTCATGATTTAATTCATGATTCATAATTTATGATTTAATTCTTGATTCATGATTCGATTCATGATTCATGATTCAATTCATGATTCATAATTCATGATTCAATTCATGATTCATGAATTATGATTCAATTCATGATTCATAAATCATGATTTAATTCATGATTCATGATTCGATTCATGATTCATGATCCATGATTCAATTCATGATTCAATTCATGATTCATGATTCATGATTCAATTTATGATTCATAATTCATGATTCATGATTCAATTCATGATTCATGATTCATGATTCATGATTCAATTAATGATTCATGATTCATGATTCGATTCATGATTCCTGATTCATGATTCAATTCATGATTCATAATTCATGATTCATGAATCAATTCATGATTCATAATTCATGATTTATGATTCGATTCATGATTCATGATTCAATTCATGATTCATGATTCATGATTTATGATTCAATTCATGATTAATGATTCAATTCATGATTTATGATTCATGTTTCATTTCATGATTCACGATTCATGATTCAATTCATGATTCATGATTCATGATTCAATTCATGATTCATGATTCATGATTCGATTCATGATTCAATTCATAATTCATAATTCATGATTTAATTCATGATTCATGATTCAATTCATGATTCATGATTCGATTCAAGATTCTTGATTCATGATTGAATTCATGATTCATGACTCTTGATTCATGGATCATGATTCAATTCATGATTCATGATTCATGATTCATGATACAATTCATGATTCATGATTCGATTCATGATTCAATTCATGATTCATAATTTATGATTCATGATTCGATTCATGATTCATGATTCATGATTCAATTCATGATTCATGATTCATGATTCAATTCATGATTCATGATTCATAATTCATGATTTAATTCATGATTCATGTTTCGATTCAATTCATGATCCAATTCACGATTCATGACTCAATTCATGATTCATAATTCATGATTCAATTCATGATTCATGATTCGATTCATGATTCATGATTCATGATTCAATTCATGATTCATGATTCATGCTTAATGATTCAATTCATGATTCATGATTCATGAAATATGATTCAATTCATGATTCATAATTCAGGATTCAATTCATGATTCATGATTCATTATTTAATTTATAATTCATGATTCAATTCATGATTCAATTCATGAATCATGATTCATGATTCATTTCATAATTAAATTCATGATTCATGATTCCTGGTTCAATTTATGATTCATGATTCATGATTCAATTCATGATTCAATTTATGATTCAGGATTTAATTCATGATTCATGATTCATGATTTATGATTCAATTCATGATTCATGATTCAATTCATGATTTATGATTCATGATTCATGATTCATGATTAAATTCATGATTTATAATTCATGATTCATGATTCAATTCATGATTCATGATTCAATTCATGATTTGAATCCTGATTCAATTCATGATTCGAATCCTGATTCAATTCATGATTCGAATCCTGATTCAATTCATGATTCATGATTAGATTTATGATTCATGATTCAATTCATGATTCATGATTCATGATTCAATTCATGATTCATGATTCATGATTCGATTCATGTTTCCTGATTCATGATTCAATTCATGATTCATGATTCATGATTCAATTCATGATTCATGATTCATGATTCAATTCATAATTCATGATTTAATTCATGATTCATGATTCATGATTCATGATACAATTCATGATTCATGATTCATGATTCGATTTATGATTTAATTCATAATTCATAATTCATGATTTAATTCATGATTCATGATTCATGATTCAATTCATGATTCATGATTCAATTCATGATTCATGACTCTTGATTCATGGATCATGATTCAATTCATGATTCATGATTCCTGATTTATGATACAATTCATGATTCATGATTCATGATTCGATTCATGATTCATAATTTATGATTCATGAGTCGATTCATGATTCAATTCATGATTCAATTCATGATTCATGATTCATGATTCATAATTCATGATTCATGATTCAATTCATGATTCATAATTCATGATTTAATTCATGATTCATGATTCGATTCAATTCATGATTCAATTCATGATTCATGATTCATGATTCAATTCATGATTCATGATTCATGATTTGATTCATGATTCAATTCATGATTCATAATTTATGATTTAATTCATGATTCATGATTCGATTCATGATTCATGATTCATAATTCAATTCATGATTCATAATTCATGATTCCATTCATGATTCATGATTCAATTCATGATTCATGATTCATGATTCAATTCATTATTCATAATTCATGATTCATGATTCAATTCATGATTCATAATTTATGATTTAATTCATGATTCATGATTCGATTCATGATTCATGATCCATGATTCAATTCATGATTCAATTCATGATTCATGATTCATGATTCAATTCATGATTCATAATTCATGATTCATGATTCAATTCATGATTCAATTCATGATTCTTGATTCATGATTCATGATTCAATTAATGATTCATGATTCATGATTCGATTCATGATTCCTGATTCATGATTTAATTCATGATTCATAATTCATGATTCATGATTCAATTCATAATTAAATTCATAATTCATGATTCATGATTCATGATTCAATTCATGATTCATAATTCATGATTCATGAATCAATTCATGATTCATAATTCATGATTTATGATTCGATTTATGATTCATGATTCATGATTCAATTCATGATTCTTGATTTATGATTCATGATTCAATTCATGATTCATGATTCATGATTCAATTTATTATTCATGATTCATGATTTAATTCATGATTCAATTCATGATTCATGATTCAATTCAGGATTCAATTCATGATTCATGGTTAATGATTCAATTCATGATTAATGATTCAATTCATGATTTATGATTCATGTTTCATTTCATGATTCATGATTCAATTCATGATTCATGATTCATGATTCAATTCATGATTCATGATTCATGATTCGATTCATGATTCAATTCATAATTCATAATTCATGATTTAATTCATGATTCATGATTCAATTCATGATTCATGATTCGATTCAAGATTCTTGATTCATGATTGAATTCATGATTCATGACTCTTGATTCATGGATCATGATTCAATTCATGATTCATGATTCATGATTCATGATACAATTCATGATTTATGATTCGATTCATGATTAAATTCATGATTCATAATTTATGATTCATGATTTGATTCATGATTCATGATTCATGATTCAATTCATGATTCATGATTCATGATTCAATTCATGATTCATGATTCAATTCATGATTCATAATTCATGATTTAATTCATGATTCATGTTTCGATTCAATTCATGATCCAATTCACGATTCATGATTCAATTCATGATTCATAATTCATGATTCAATTCATGATTCATGATTCGATTCATGATTCATGATTCATGATTCAATTCATGATTCATGATTCATGCTTAATGATTCAATTCATGATTCATGATTCATGAAATATGATTCAATTCATGATTCATGATTCATAATTCAGGATTCAATTCATGATTCATGATTCATTATTTAATTTATAATTCATGATTCAATTCATGATTCAATTCATGAATCATGATTCATGATTCAATTCATAATTAAATTCATGATTCATGATTCATGGTTCAATTTATGATTCATGATTCATGATTCAATTCATGATTCAATTTATGATTCAGGATTTAATTCATGATTCATGATTCATGATATATGATTCAATTCATGATTCATGATTCAATTCATGATTTATGATTCATGATTCATTATTCATGATTCAATTCATGATTTATAATTCATGATTCATGATTCAATTCATGATTCATGATTCAATTCATGATTTGAATCCTGATTCAATTCATGATTCGAATCCTGATTCAATTCATGATTCGAATCCTGATTCAATTCATGATTCATGATTAGATTTATGATTCATGATTCAATTCATGATTCATGATTCAATTCATGATTCATGATTCATGATTCGATTCATGTTTCCTGATTCATGATTCAATTCATGATTCATGATTCATGATTCAATTCATGATTCATGATTCATGATTCAATTCATAATTCATGATTTAATTCATGATTCATGATTCATGATTCATGATACAATTCATGATTCATGATTTGATTCATGATTTAATTCATAATTCATAATTCATGATTTAATTCATGATTCATGATTCATGATTCAATTCATGATTCATGATTCATGATTCAATTCATGATTCATGATTCATGATTCAATTCATGATTCATGATTCATGATTCAATTCATAATTCATGATTTAATTCATGATTCATGATTCATGATTCATGATACAATTCATGATTCATGATTCATGATTCGATTCATGATTTAATTCATAATTCATAATTCATGATTTAATTCATGATTCATGACTCATGATTCGATTCATGATTCATAATTTATGATTCATGAGTCGATTCATGATTCAATTCATGATTAAATTCATGATTCATGATTCATAATTCATGATTCATGATTCAATTCATGATTCATAATTCATGATTTAATTCATGATTCATGATTCGATTCAATTCATGATTCAATTCATGATTCATGATTCATGATTCAATTCATGATTCATGATTCATGATTTGATTCATGATTCAATTCATGATTCATAATTTATGATTTAATTCATGATTCATGATTCGATTCATGATTCATGATTCATAATTCGATTCATGATTCATGATTCAATTCATGATTCATGATTCAATTCATGATTCATGATTCATGATTCAATTCATTATTCATAATTCATGATTCATGATTCAATTCATGATTCATAATTTATGATTTAATTCATGATTCATGATTCGATTCATGATTCATGATCCATGATTCAATTCATGATTCAATTCATGATTCATGATTCATGATTCAATTCATGATTCATAATTCATGATTCATGATTCAATTCATGATTCAATTCATGATTCTTGATTCATGATTCATGATTCAATTAATGATTCATGATTCATGATTCGATTCATGATTCCTGATTCATGATTTAATTCATGATTCATAATTCATGATTCATGATTCAATTCATGATTTATGATTCATGATTCAATTCATGATTCAATTCATGATTCATGATTCATGGTTCATGATTCATGATTCATGATTCAATTCATGATTCATGATTCATGAATTATGATTCATGATTCATGATTAAATTCATGATTCGAATTCTGATTCAATTAATGATTCATGATTCATGATTCATAATTTAATTTATGATTCATGATTCGATTCATGATTCCTGAATCATGATTCAATTCATGATTCATAATTCATGATTCATGATTCAATTCATGATTAAATTCATAATTCATGATTCATGATTCATGATTCAATTCATGATTCATAATTCATGATTCATGAATCAATTCATGATTCATAATTCATGATTTATAATTCATGATTTATAATTCGATTCATAATTCAGGATTCATGATTCAATTCATGATTCATGATTCATGATTCAATACATGATTCATGATTCATGATTCGATTCATGATTCATGATTCATGATTCAATTCATAATTCATAAATCTTGATTCATGATTCAATTCATGATTCATGATTCATGATTCAATTCATGATTCATAATTCATGATTTAATTCATGATTCATGATTCGATTCAATTCATGATTCAATTCATGATTCATGATCCAATTCACGATTCATGATTCAATTCATGATTCATAATTCATGATTCAATTCATGATTCATGATTCGATTCATGATTCAATTCATGATTCATGATTCATGATTCGATTCATGATTCATGATTCATGAAATATGATTCAATTCATGATTCATGATTCATAATTCAGGATTCAATTCATGAATCATGATTCATTATTTAATTTATAATTCATGATTCAATTCATGATTCAATTCATGAATCATGATTCATGATTCGATTCATGATTCAATTCATGATTCATGATTCAATTCATGATTCATGATTCATGATTCAATTCATGATTCATAATTCATGATTTAATTCATGATTCATGATTCGATTCAATTCATGATTCAATTCATGATTCATGATTCATGATCCAATTCACGATTCAAGATTCAATTCATGATTCATAATTCATGATTCAATTCATGATTCATGATTCGATTCATGATTCAATTCAATATTCATGATTCATGCTGAAAGATTCAATTCATTATTCATGATTCATGAAATATGATTCAATTCATGATTCATGATTCATAATTCAGGATTCAATTCATTAATCACGATTCATTATTTAATTTATAATTCATGATTCAATTCATGATTCAATTCATGAATCATGATTCATGATTCAATTCATAATTAAATTCATGATTCATGGTTCAATTTATGATTCATGATTCATGATTCAATTCATGATTCAATTTATGATTCAGGATTTAATTCATGATTCATGATTCATGATATATGATTCAATTCATGATTCATGATTCAATTCATGATTTATGATTCATGATTCATGATTCATGATTCAATTCATGATTTATAATTCATGATTCATGATTCAATTCATGATTCATGATTCAATTCATGATTTGAATCCTGATTCAATTCATGATTCGAATCCTGATTCAATTCATGATTCATGATTAGATTTATGATTCATGATTCAATTCATGATTCATGATTTATGATTCGAATTATGTTTCCTGATTCATGATTCAATTTATGATTCATGATTCATGATTCAATTCATGATACATGATTTAATTCATGATTCATGATTCATGATTCATGATACAATTCATGATTCATGATTCATGATTCGATTCATGATTTAATTCATAATTCATGATTTAATTCATGATTCATGATTCATGATTCGATTCAAGATTCTTGATTAATGATTCAATTCATGATTCATGATTCATGATTCAATTCATGATTCATGAATTATGATTCAATTCATGATTCATAAATCATGATTTAATTCATGATTCATGATTCGATTCATGATTCATGATCCATGATTCAATTCATGATTCATGATTCATGATTCAATTCATGATTCATAATTCATGATTCATGATTCAATTCATGATTCAATTCATGATTCATGATTCATGATTCATGATTCAATTAATGATTCATGATTCGATTCATGATTCCTGATTTATGATTCAATTCATGATTCATAATTCATGATTCATGAATCAATTCATGATTCATAATTCATGATTTATGATTCGATTCATGATTCATGATTCATGATTCAATTCATGATTCATGATTCATGATTTATGATTCAATTCATGATTCATGATTCATGAATTATGATTCAATTCATGATTCATGATTCATGATTAAATTCATGATTCGAATTCTGATTCAATTAATGATTCATGATTCGATTTATGATTCATGATTCATAATTTAATTTATGATTCATGATTCGATTCATGATTCCTGATTCATGATTCAATTCATGATTCATAATTCATGATTCATGATTCAATTCATGATTAAATTCATAATTCATGATTCATGATTCATGATTCAATTCATGATTCATAATTCATGATTCATGAATCAATTCATGATTCATGAATCAATTCATGATTCATAATTCATGATTTATAATTCATGATTTATAATTCGATTCATAATTCAGGATTCATGATTCAATTCATGATTCATGATTCATGATTCAATACATGATTCATGATTCATGATTCGATTCATGATTCATGATTCATGATTCAATTCATAATTCATAAATCTTGATTCATGATTCAATTCATGATTCATGATTCATGATTCAATTCATGATTCATAATTCATGATTTAATTCATGATTCATGATTCGATTCAATTCATGATTCAATTCATGATTCATGATCCAATTCACGATTCATGATTCAATTCATGATTCATAATTCATGATTCAATTCATGATTCATGATTCGATTCATGATTCAATTCATGATTCATGATTCATGCTTTAAGATTCAATTCATGATTCATGATTCATGAAATATGATTCAATTCATGATTCATGATTCATAATTCAGGATTCAATTCATGATTCATGATTCATTATTTAATTTATAATTCATGATTCAATTCATGATTCAATTCATGAATCATGATTCATGATTCGATTCATGATTCAATTCATGATTCATGATTCAATTCATGATTCATGATTCATGATTCAATTCATGATTCATAATTCATGATTTAATTCATGATTCATGATTCGATTCAATTCATGATTCATGATTCATGATCCAATTCACGATTCAAGATTCAATTCATGATTCATAATTCATGATTCAATTCATGATTCATGATTCGATTCATGATTCAATTCATGATTCATGATTCATGCTTAAAGATTCAATTCATGATTCATGATTCATGAAATATGATTCAATTCATGATTCATGATTCATAATTCAGGATTCAATTCATTAATCATGATTCATTATTTAATTTATAATTCATGATTCAATTCATGATTCAATTCATGAATCATGATTCATGATTCAATTCATAATTAAATTCATGATTCATGGTTCAATTTATGATTCATGATTCATGATTCAATTCATGATTCAATTTATGATTCAGGATTTAATTCATGATTCATGATTCATGATATATGATTCAATTCATGATTCATGATTCAATTCATGATTTATGATTCATGATTCATGATTCATGATTCAATTCATGATTTATAATTCATGATTCATTATTCAATTCATGATTCATGATTCAATTCATGATTTGAATCCTGATTCAATTCATGATTCGAATCCTGATTCAATTCATGATTCGAATCCTGATTCAATTCATGATTCATGATTAGATTTATGATTCATGATTCAATTCATGATTCATGATTCATGATTCATGATTCGAATTATGTTTCCTGATTCATGATTCAATTTATGATTCATGATTCATGATTCAATTCATGATACATGATTTAATTCATGATTCATGATTCATGATTCATGATACAATTCATGACTCATGATTCATGATTCGATTCATGATTTAATTCATAATTCATGATTTAATTCATGATTCATGATTCATGATTCGATTCAAGATTCTTGATTCATGATTCAATTCATGATTCATGACTCTTGATTCATGGATCATGATTCAATTCATGATTCATGATTCCTGATTTATGATACAATTCATGATTCAATTCATGATTCATGATTCAATTCATGATTCATGATTCATGTTTCATTTCATGATTCATGATTCATGATTCAATTCATGATTCGATTTATGATTCATGATTCAATTCATAATTCATAGTTCATGATTCATGATTCAATTCATGATTCATGATTAATGATTCATGATTCGATTCATGTTTCCTGATTCATGATTCAATTCATGATTCATGATTCAATTCATGATTCATGATTCGATTCATGATTCATGATTCATGATTCGATTCATGATTCAATTTATGATTCATAATTTATGATTTAATTCTTGATTCATGATTCGATTCATGATTCATGACTCAATTCATGATTCATGATTCATGATTCAATTCATGATTCATGAATTATGATTCAATTCATGATTCATGATTCATGATTCGATTCATGATTTAATTCATGATTCATAATTTATGATTTAATTCTTGATTCATGATTCGATTCATGATTCATGATTCAATTCATGATTCATAATTCATGATTCAATTCATGATTCATGAATTATGATTCAATTCATGATTCATAAATCATGATTTAATTCATGATTCATGATTCGATTCATGATTCATGATCCATGATTCAATTCATGATTCAATTCATGATTCATGATTCATGATTCAATTTATGATTCATAATTCATGATTCATGATTCAATTCATGATTCATGATTCATGATTCATGATTCAATTAATGATTCATGATTCATGATTCGATTCATGATTCCTGATTCATGATTCAATTCATGATTCATAATTCATGATTCATGAATCAATTCATGATTCATAATTCATGATTTATGATTCGATTCATGATTCATGATTCAATTCATGATTCATGATTCATGATTTATGATTCAATTCATGATTAATGATTCAATTCATGATTTATGATTCATGTTTCATTTCATGATTCACGATTCATGATTCAATTCATGATTCATGATTCATGATTCAATTCATGATTCATGATTCATGATTCGATTCATGATTCAATTCATAATTCATAATTCATGATTTAATTCATGATTCATGATTCAATTCATGATTCATGATTCGATTCAAGATTCTTGATTCATGATTGAATTCATGATTCATGACTCTTGATTCATGGATCATGATTCAATTCATGATTCATGATTCATGATTCATGATACAATTCATGATTCATGATTCGATTCATGATTCAATTCATGATTCATAATTTATGATTCATGATTCGATTCATGATTCATGATTCATGATTCAATTCATGATTCATGATTCATGATTCAATTCATGATTCATGATTCATAATTCATGATTTAATTCATGATTCATGTTTCGATTCAATTCATGATCCAATTCACGATTCATGACTCAATTCATGATTCATAATTCATGATTCAATTCATGATTCATGATTCGATTCATGATTCATGATTCATGATTCAATTCATGATTCATGATTCATGCTTAATGATTCAATTCATGATTCATGAAATATGATTCAATTCATGATTCATAATTCAGGATTCAATTCATGATTCATGATTCATTATTTAATTTATAATTCATGATTCAATTCATGATTCAATTCATGAATCATGATTCATGATTCATTTCATAATTAAATTCATGATTCATGATTCCTGGTTCAATTTATGATTCATGATTCATGATTCAATTCATGATTCAATTTATGATTCAGGATTTAATTCATGATTCATGATTCATGATTTATGATTCAATTCATGATTCATGATTCAATTCATGATTTATGATTCATGATTCATGATTCATGATTAAATTCATGATTTATAATTCATGATTCATGATTCAATTCATGATTCATGATTCAATTCATGATTTGAATCCTGATTCAATTCATGATTCGAATCCTGATTCAATTCATGATTCGAATCCTGATTCAATTCATGATTCATGATTAGATTTATGATTCATGATTCAATTCATGATTCATGATTCATGATTCAATTCATGATTCATGATTCATGATTCGATTCATGTTTCCTGATTCATGATTCAATTCATGATTCATGATTCATGATTCAATTCATGATTCATGATTCATGATTCAATTCATAATTCATGATTTAATTCATGATTCATGATTCATGATTCATGATACAATTCATGATTCATGATTCATGATTCGATTTATGATTTAATTCATAATTCATAATTCATGATTTAATTCATGATTCATGATTCATGATTCAATTCATGATTCATGATTCAATTCATGATTCATGACTCTTGATTCATGGATCATGATTCAATTCATGATTCATGATTCCTGATTTATGATACAATTCATGATTCATGATTCATGATTCGATTCATGATTCATAATTTATGATTCATGAGTCGATTCATGATTCAATTCATGATTCAATTCATGATTCATGATTCATGATTCATAATTCATGATTCATGATTCAATTCATGATTCATAATTCATGATTTAATTCATGATTCATGATTCGATTCAATTCATGATTCAATTCATGATTCATGATTCATGATTCAATTCATGATTCGATTTATGATTCATGATTCAATTCATAATTCATAGTTCATGATTCATGATTCAATTCATGATTCATGATTAATGATTCATGATTCGATTCATGTTTCCTGATTCATGATTCAATTCATGATTCATGATTCAATTCATGATTCATGATTCGATTCATGATTCATGATTCATGATTCGATTCATGATTCAATTTATGATTCATAATTTATGATTTAATTCTTGATTCATGATTCGATTCATGATTCATGACTCAATTCATGATTCATGATTCATGATTCAATTCATGATTCATGAATTATGATTCAATTCATGATTCATGATTCATGATTCGATTCATGATTTAATTCATGATTCATAATTTATGATTTAATTCTTGATTCATGATTCGATTCATGATTCATGATTCAATTCATGATTCATAATTCATGATTCAATTCATGATTCATGAATTATGATTCAATTCATGATTCATAAATCATGATTTAATTCATGATTCATGATTCGATTCATGATTCATGATCCATGATTCAATTCATGATTCAATTCATGATTCATGATTCATGATTCAATTTATGATTCATAATTCATGATTCATGATTCAATTCATGATTCATGATTCATGATTCATGATTCAATTAATGATTCATGATTCATGATTCGATTCATGATTCCTGATTCATGATTCAATTCATGATTCATAATTCATGATTCATGAATCAATTCATGATTCATAATTCATGATTTATGATTCGATTCATGATTCATGATTCAATTCATGATTCATGATTCATGATTTATGATTCAATTCATGATTAATGATTCAATTCATGATTTATGATTCATGTTTCATTTCATGATTCACGATTCATGATTCAATTCATGATTCATGATTCATGATTCAATTCATGATTCATGATTCATGATTCGATTCATGATTCAATTCATAATTCATAATTCATGATTTAATTCATGATTCATGATTCAATTCATGATTCATGATTCGATTCAAGATTCTTGATTCATGATTGAATTCATGATTCATGACTCTTGATTCATGGATCATGATTCAATTCATGATTCATGATTCATGATTCATGATACAATTCATGATTCATGATTCGATTCATGATTCAATTCATGATTCATAATTTATGATTCATGATTCGATTCATGATTCATGATTCATGATTCAATTCATGATTCATGATTCATGATTCAATTCATGATTCATGATTCATAATTCATGATTTAATTCATGATTCATGTTTCGATTCAATTCATGATCCAATTCACGATTCATGACTCAATTCATGATTCATAATTCATGATTCAATTCATGATTCATGATTCGATTCATGATTCATGATTCATGATTCAATTCATGATTCATGATTCATGCTTAATGATTCAATTCATGATTCATGATTCATGAAATATGATTCAATTCATGATTCATAATTCAGGATTCAATTCATGATTCATGATTCATTATTTAATTTATAATTCATGATTCAATTCATGATTCAATTCATGAATCATGATTCATGATTCATTTCATAATTAAATTCATGATTCATGATTCCTGGTTCAATTTATGATTCATGATTCATGATTCAATTCATGATTCAATTTATGATTCAGGATTTAATTCATGATTCATGATTCATGATTTATGATTCAATTCATGATTCATGATTCAATTCATGATTTATGATTCATGATTCATGATTCATGATTAAATTCATGATTTATAATTCATGATTCATGATTCAATTCATGATTCATGATTCAATTCATGATTTGAATCCTGATTCAATTCATGATTCGAATCCTGATTCAATTCATGATTCGAATCCTGATTCAATTCATGATTCATGATTAGATTTATGATTCATGATTCAATTCATGATTCATGATTCATGATTCAATTCATGATTCATGATTCATGATTCGATTCATGTTTCCTGATTCATGATTCAATTCATGATTCATGATTCATGATTCAATTCATGATTCATGATTCATGATTCAATTCATAATTCATGATTTAATTCATGATTCATGATTCATGATTCATGATACAATTCATGATTCATGATTCATGATTCGATTTATGATTTAATTCATAATTCATAATTCATGATTTAATTCATGATTCATGATTCATGATTCAATTCATGATTCATGATTCAATTCATGATTCATGACTCTTGATTCATGGATCATGATTCAATTCATGATTCATGATTCCTGATTTATGATACAATTCATGATTCATGATTCATGATTCGATTCATGATTCATAATTTATGATTCATGAGTCGATTCATGATTCAATTCATGATTCAATTCATGATTCATGATTCATGATTCATAATTCATGATTCATGATTCAATTCATGATTCATAATTCATGATTTAATTCATGATTCATGATTCGATTCAATTCATGATTCAATTCATGATTCATGATTCATGATTCAATTCATGATTCATGATTCATGATTTGATTCATGATTCAATTCATGATTCATAATTTATGATTTAATTCATGATTCATGATTCGATTCATGATTCATGATTCATAATTCAATTCATGATTCATAATTCATGATTCCATTCATGATTCATGATTCAATTCATGATTCATGATTCATGATTCAATTCATTATTCATAATTCATGATTCATGATTCAATTCATGATTCATAATTTATGATTTAATTCATGATTCATGATTCGATTCATGATTCATGATCCATGATTCAATTCATGATTCAATTCATGATTCATGATTCATGATTCAATTCATGATTCATAATTCATGATTCATGATTCAATTCATGATTCAATTCATGATTCTTGATTCATGATTCATGATTCAATTAATGATTCATGATTCATGATTCGATTCATGATTCCTGATTCATGATTTAATTCATGATTCATAATTCATGATTCATGATTCAATTCATAATTAAATTCATAATTCATGATTCATGATTCATGATTCAATTCATGATTCATAATTCATGATTCATGAATCAATTCATGATTCATAATTCATGATTTATGATTCGATTTATGATTCATGATTCATGATTCAATTCATGATTCTTGATTTATGATTCATGATTCAATTCATGATTCATGATTCATGATTCAATTTATTATTCATGATTCATGATTTAATTCATGATTCAATTCATGATTCATGATTCAATTCAGGATTCAATTCATGATTCATGGTTAATGATTCAATTCATGATTAATGATTCAATTCATGATTTATGATTCATGTTTCATTTCATGATTCATGATTCAATTCATGATTCATGATTCATGATTCAATTCATGATTCATGATTCATGATTCGATTCATGATTCAATTCATAATTCATAATTCATGATTTAATTCATGATTCATGATTCAATTCATGATTCATGATTCGATTCAAGATTCTTGATTCATGATTGAATTCATGATTCATGACTCTTGATTCATGGATCATGATTCAATTCATGATTCATGATTCATGATTCATGATACAATTCATGATTTATGATTCGATTCATGATTAAATTCATGATTCATAATTTATGATTCATGATTTGATTCATGATTCATGATTCATGATTCAATTCATGATTCATGATTCATGATTCAATTCATGATTCATGATTCAATTCATGATTCATAATTCATGATTTAATTCATGATTCATGTTTCGATTCAATTCATGATCCAATTCACGATTCATGATTCAATTCATGATTCATAATTCATGATTCAATTCATGATTCATGATTCGATTCATGATTCATGATTCATGATTCAATTCATGATTCATGATTCATGCTTAATGATTCAATTCATGATTCATGATTCATGAAATATGATTCAATTCATGATTCATGATTCATAATTCAGGATTCAATTCATGATTCATGATTCATTATTTAATTTATAATTCATGATTCAATTCATGATTCAATTCATGAATCATGATTCATGATTCAATTCATAATTAAATTCATGATTCATGATTCATGGTTCAATTTATGATTCATGATTCATGATTCAATTCATGATTCAATTTATGATTCAGGATTTAATTCATGATTCATGATTCATGATATATGATTCAATTCATGATTCATGATTCAATTCATGATTTATGATTCATGATTCATTATTCATGATTCAATTCATGATTTATAATTCATGATTCATGATTCAATTCATGATTCATGATTCAATTCATGATTTGAATCCTGATTCAATTCATGATTCGAATCCTGATTCAATTCATGATTCGAATCCTGATTCAATTCATGATTCATGATTAGATTTATGATTCATGATTCAATTCATGATTCATGATTCAATTCATGATTCATGATTCATGATTCGATTCATGTTTCCTGATTCATGATTCAATTCATGATTCATGATTCATGATTCAATTCATGATTCATGATTCATGATTCAATTCATAATTCATGATTTAATTCATGATTCATGATTCATGATTCATGATACAATTCATGATTCATGATTTGATTCATGATTTAATTCATAATTCATAATTCATGATTTAATTCATGATTCATGATTCATGATTCAATTCATGATTCATGATTCATGATTCAATTCATGATTCATGATTCATGATTCAATTCATGATTCATGATTCATGATTCAATTCATAATTCATGATTTAATTCATGATTCATGATTCATGATTCATGATACAATTCATGATTCATGATTCATGATTCGATTCATGATTTAATTCATAATTCATAATTCATGATTTAATTCATGATTCATGATTCATGATTCGATTCATGATTCATAATTTATGATTCATGAGTCGATTCATGATTCAATTCATGATTAAATTCATGATTCATGATTCATAATTCATGATTCATGATTCAATTCATGATTCATAATTCATGATTTAATTCATGATTCATGATTCGATTCAATTCATGATTCAATTCATGATTCATGATTCATGATTCAATTCATGATTCATGATTCATGATTTGATTCATGATTCAATTCATGATTCATAATTTATGATTTAATTCATGATTCATGATTCGATTCATGATTCATGATTCATAATTCGATTCATGATTCATGATTCAATTCATGATTCATGATTCAATTCATGATTCATGATTCATGATTCAATTCATTATTCATAATTCATGATTCATGATTCAATTCATGATTCATAATTTATGATTTAATTCATGATTCATGATTCGATTCATGATTCATGATCCATGATTCAATTCATGATTCAATTCATGATTCATGATTCATGATTCAATTCATGATTCATAATTCATGATTCATGATTCAATTCATGATTCAATTCATGATTCTTGATTCATGATTCATGATTCAATTAATGATTCATGATTCATGATTCGATTCATGATTCCTGATTCATGATTTAATTCATGATTCATAATTCATGATTCATGATTCAATTCATAATTAAATTCATAATTCATGATTCATGATTCAATTCATGATTCATAATTCATGATTCATGAATCAATTCATGATTCATAATTCATGATTTATGATTCGATTTATGATTCATGATTCATGATTCAATTCATGATTCTTGATTTATGATTCATGATTCAATTCATGATTCATGATTCATGATTCAATTCATGATTCATGATTCGATTCATGATTCATGATTCAATTCATAATTCATAAATCATGATTCATGATTCAATTCATGATTCATGATTCAATTCATGTTTCATGATTCATGATTCGATTCATGATTCAATTCATGATTCATGATTCATGATTAAATTTATTATTCATGATTCATGATTTAATTCATGATTCATGATTCAATTCAGGATTCAATTCATGATTCATGATTCATGATTCAATTCATGATTCATGGTTAATGATTCAATTCATGATTCATGATTCAATTCATTATTTATGATTCATGTTTCATTTCATGATTCATGATTCATGATTCACATCATGATTCATGATTCATGATTCAATTCATGATTCATGATTCATGATTCATGATTCAATTCATGATTCATGATTCAATTCATGATTCAATTCATGATTCATGATTCATGATTCAATTCATGATTCATGATTCAATTCATGATTCGAATCCTGATTCAATTTATGATTCATAATTTGATTTATGATTCATGATTCATGATTCAATTCATGATTCATGATTCGATTTATGATTCATGATTCATGATTCATGATTCAATTCATGATTCATGATTCAATTCATGATTCAATTCATGATTCATGATTCAATTCATGATTCAATTCATGATTCATGATTCATGATTCAATTCATGATTCATGATTCGATTCATGAATCATGATTTATGATTCAATTCATGATTCATGATTCATGAATCAATTCATGATTCAATTTATGATTCATGATTCATGGTTCATGATTTAATTCATGATTCAATTTATGATTCATGATTTAATTCATGATTCAATTTATGATTCATGATTCATGATTCAATTCATGATTCATATTTCAATTCATGATTCATAATTCATGATTCATGATTCAATTCATGATTCATGATTCAATTCATGATTCGAATCCTGATTCAATTCATGATTCATGATTAATGATTCAATTCATGATTCATGATTCATGATTCATGATTCATGATTCAATTCATGATTCATGATTCATGATTCAATTCATGATTTATGATTTATGATTCAATTCATGATTCATGATTCGTTTTATGATTCTTGGTTCATGATTCATGATTTGATTCATGATTTATGATTCATGATTCAATTCATGATTCATGATTTATGATTCATGATTCAATTCATGGTTCATGATTCATGATTCATGATTCATTTCATGATTCATGATTCATGATTCATGATTCAATTCATAATTCATGATTCATGATTCATGATTCAATTCATGATTTATGATTCATGATTCAATTCATGATTCATGATTCATGATTCATGATTCAATTCATGATTCATGATTCATGATTCATGATTCATGATTCATGATTAAATTCATGATTCGAATCCTGATTCAATTCATGATTCATGATTCGATTTATGATTCATGATTCATGATTTAATTCATGATTCATGATTCATGATTCGATTTATGATTCCTGATTCATGATTCAATTCATGATTCATAATTCATGATTCATGATTCAATTCATGATTCAATTCATAATTCATGATTCATGATTCATGATTCAATTCATGATTCATATTTCATGATTCATGAATCAATTCATGATTCATAATTCATGATTTATAATTCGATTCATAATTCATGATTCATGATTCAATTCATGATTCATGATTCATGATTCAATTCATGATTCATGATTCATGATTCGATTCATGATTCATGATTCATGATTCAATTCACAATTCATAAATCTTGATTCATGATTCAATTCATGATTCATGATTCATGATTCAATGCATGTTTCATGATTCATGATTCGATATATGATTCAATTCATGATTCATGATTCATGATTCAATTTATTATTCATAATTCATGATTTAATTCATGATATAATTCATGATTCATGATTCAATTCAGGATTGAATTCATGATTCATGATTCATGATTCAATTCATGATTCATGGTTCATGATTCAATTCATGATTCATGAATCAATTCATGATTCATGATAAATGTTTCATTTCATGATTCATGATTCATGATTCAATTCATGATTCTTGATTCGATTTATGATTCATGATTCAATTCATAATTCATAGTTCATGATTCATGATTCAATTCATGATTCATGATTCGATTGATGACTCTTGATTCATGAATTATGATTCAATTCATGATTCATGATACAATTCATGATTCATGATTCATGATTCGATTCATGATTCAATTCATAATTCATGATTTAATTCATGATTCATGATTCAATTCATGATTCATGCTTCGATTCAAGATTCTTGATTCATGATTGAATTCATGATTCATGACTCTTGATTCATGGATCATGATTCAATTCATGATTCATGATTCATGATTCATGATACAATTCATGATTCATGATTCGATTCATGATTCAATTCATGATTCATAATTTATGATTCATGATTCGATTCATGATTCATGATTCATGATTCAATTCATGATTCATGATTCATGATTCAATTCATGATTCATGATTCATGATTCAATTCATGATTCATAATTCATGATTTAATTCATGATTCATGTTTCGATTCAATTCATGATCCAATTCACGATTCATGATTCAATTCATGATTCATAATTCATGATTCAATTCATGATTCATGATTCGATTCATGATTCATGATTCATGATTCAATTCATGATTCATGATTCATGCTTAATGATTCAATTCATGATTCATGATTCATGAAATATGATTCAATTCATGATTCATGATTCATAATTCAGGATTCAATTCATGATTCATGATTCATTATTTAATTTATAATTCATGATTCAATTCATGATTCAATTCATGAATCATGATTCATGATTCAATTCATAATTAAATTCATGATTCATGATTCATGGTTCAATTTATGATTCATGATTCATGATTCAATTCATGATTCAATTTATGATTCAGGATTTAATTCATGATTCATGATTCATGATATATGATTCAATTCATGATTCATGATTCAATTCATGATTTATGATTCATGATTCATGATTCATGATTCAATTCATGATTTATAATTCATGATTCATGATTCAATTCATGATTCATGATTCAATTCATGATTTGAATCCTGATTCAATTCATGATTCGAATCCTGATTCAATTCATGATTCGAATCCTGATTCAATTCATGATTCATGATTAGATTTATGATTCATGATTCGATTCATGTTTCCTGATTCATGATTCAATTCATGATTCATGATTCATGATTCAATTCATGATTCATGATTCATGATTCAATTCATAATTCATGATTTAATTCATGATTCATGATTCATGATTCATGATACAATTCATGATTCATGATTCGATTCATGATTTAATTCATAATTCATAATTCATGATTTAACTCATGATTCATGATTCATGATTCAATTCATGATTCATGATTCAATTCATGATTCATGATTCAATTCATGATTCATGACTCTTGATTCATGGATCATGATTCAATTCATGATTCATGATTCCTGATTTATGATACAATTCATGATTCATGATTCATGATTCGATTCATGATTCATAATTTATGATTCATGAGTCGATTCATGATTCAATTCATGATTCAATTCATGATTCATGATTCATAATTCATGATTCATGATTCAATTCATGATTCATAATTCATGATTTAATTCATGATTCATGATTCGATTCAATTCATGATTCAATTCATGATTCATGATTCATGATTCAATTCATGATTCATGATTCATGATTTGATTCATGATTCAATTCATGATTCATAATTTATGATTTAATTCATGATTCATGATTCGATTCATGATTCATGATTCATAATTCAATTCATGATTCATGATTCATGATTCAATTCATGATTCATGATTCAATTCATGATTCATGATTCATGATTCAATTCATTATTCATAATTCATGATTCATGATTCAATTCATGATTCATAATTTATGATTTAATTCATGATTCATGATTCGATTCATGATTCATGATCCATGATTCAATTCATGATTCAATTCATGATTCATGATTCATGATTCAATTCATGATTCATAATTCATGATTCATGATTCAATTCATGATTCAATTCATGATTCTTGATTCATGATTCATATTTCAATTAATGATTCATGATTCATGATTCGATTCATGATTCCTGATTCATGATTTAATTCATGATTCATAATTCATGATTCATGATTCAATTCATAATTAAATTCATGATTCATGATTCATGATTCAATTCATGATTCATAATTCATGATTCATGAATCAATTCATGATTCATAATTCATGATTTATGATTCGATTTATGATTCATGATTCATGATTCAATTCATGATTCTTGATTTATGATTCATGATTCAATTCATGATTCATGATTCATGATTCAATTCATGATTCATGATTCGATTCATTATTTATGATTCGATTCATAATTCATAAATCATGATTCATGATTCAATTCATGATTCATGATTCAATTCATGTTTCATGATTCATGATTCGATTCATGATTCAATTCATGATTCATGATTCATGATTAAATTTATTATTCATGATTTAATTCATGATTCATGATTCAATTCAGGATTTAATTCATGATTCATGATTCATGATTCAATTCATGATTCATGGTTAATGATTCAATTCATGATTCATGATTCAATTCATTATTCATGATTCATGTTTCATTTCATGATTCATGATTCATGATTCACATCATGATTCATGATTCATGATTCAATTCATGATTCATGATTCAATTCATGATTCAATTCATGATTCAATTCATGATTCAATTCATGATTCATGATTCATGATTCATGATTCAATTCATGATTCATGATTCAATTCATGATTCGAATCCTGATTCAATTTATGATTCATAATTTGATTTATGATTCATGATTCATGATTCAATTCATGATTCATGATTCAATTCATGATTCGAATCCTGATTCAATTTATGATTCATAATTTGATTTATGATTCATGATTCATGATTCAATTCATGATTCATGATTCGATTTATGATTCATGATTCATGATTCATGATTCAATTCATGATTCATGATTCAATTCATGATTCAATTCATGATTCATGATTCAATTCATGATTCAATTCATGATTCATGATTCATGATTCAATTCATGATTCATGATCCGATTCATGAATCATGATTCATGATTCAATTCATGATTCATGATTCATGAATCAATTCATGATTCAATTTATGATTCATGATTCATGATTCATGATTTAATTCATGATTCAATTTATGATTCATGATTTAATTCATGATTCAATTTATGATTCATGATTCATGATTCAATTCATGATTCATATTTCAATTCATGATTCATAATTCATGATTCATGATTCAATTCATGATTCATGATTCAATTCATGATTCGAATCCTGTTTCAATTCATGATTCATGATTAATGATTCAATTCATGATTCATGATTCATGATTCATGATTCATGATTCAATTCATGATTCATGATTCATGATTCAATTCATGATTTATGATTTATGATTCAATTCATGATTCATGATTCGTTTTATGATTCTTGGTTCATGATTCATGATTTGATTCATGATTTATGATTCATGATTCAATTCATGATTCATGATTTATGATTCATGATTCAATTCATGGTTCATGATTCATGATTCATGATTCATGATTCATGATTCATGATTCATGATTCATTTCATGATTCATGATTTATGATTCATGATTCAATTCTTAATTCATGATTTATGATTCATGATTCAATTCATGATTTATGATTCATGATTCAATTCATGATTCATGATTCATGATTCATGATTCATGATTCAATTCATGATTCATGATTCATGAATTATGATTCATGATTCATGATTCATGATTAAATTCATGATTCGAATCCTGATTCAATTCATGATTCATGATTCGATTTATGATTCATGATTCATGATTTAATTCATGATTCATGATTCATGATTCGATTTATGATTCCTGATTCATGATTCAATTCATGATTCATAATTCATGATTCATGATTCAATTCATGATTAAATTCATAATTCATGATTCATGATTCATGATTCAATTCATGATTCATAATTCATGATTCATGAATCAATTCATGATTCATAATTCATGATTTATAATTTGATTCATAATTCATGATTCATGATTCAATTCATGATTCATGATTCATGATTAAATTCATGATTCATGATTCATGATTCGATTCATGATTCATGATTCATGATTCAATTCACAATTCATAAATCTTGATTCATGATTCAATTCATGATTCATGATTCATGATTCAATGCATGTTTCATGATTCATGATTCGATATATGATTCAATTCATGATTCATGATTCATGATTCAATTTATTATTCATAATTCATGATTTAATTCATGATATAATTCATGATTCATGATTCAATTCAGGATTGAATTCATGATTCATGATTCAATTCATGATTCATGGTTCATGATTCAATTCATGATTCATGAATCAATTCATGATTCATGATTCATGTTTCATTTCATGATTCATGATTCATGATTCAATTCATGATTCTTGATTCGATTTATGATTCATGATTCAATTCATAATTCATAGTTCATGATTCATGATTCAATTCATGATTCATGATTCGATTCATGACTCTTGATTCATGAATTATGATTCAATTCATGATTCATGATACAATTCATGATTCATGATTCATGATTCGATTCATGATTCAATTCATGATTCATAATTTATGATTTAATTCTTGATTCATGATTCGATTCATGATTCATGATTCAATTCATGATTCATGATTCATGATTCAATTCATGATTCATGTTTCATGATTCAATTCATGATTCATGATTCATGATTCAATTCATGATTCATAATTCATTATTCAATTCATGATTAAATTCATGATTTAATTCATGATTCATGATTCGATTCATGATTCATAATCCATGATTCAATTCATGATTCAATTCATGATTCATGATTCATGATTCATGATTCAATTCATGAATCATAATTCATGATTCATGATTCAATTAATGATTCATGATTCATTAATTCGATTCATGATTCCTGATTCATGATTCAATTCATGATTCATAATTCATGATTCATGATTCAATTCATGATTAAATTCATGATTCATAATTCATGATTCATGAATCAATTCATGATTCACAATTCATGATTTATGATTCGATTCATGATTCATGATTCAATTCATGATTCATGATTCATGATTTATGATTCAATTCATGATTCATGATTCAGGATTCAATTCATGATTCATGATTCATGATTCGATTCATGATTCATGATTCATGATTCAATTCATAATTCATAAATCATGATTCATGATTCAATTCATGATTCATGATTCAATTCATGTTTCATGATTCATGATTCGATTCATGATTCAATTCATGATTCATGATTCATGATTAAATTTAATATTCATGATTCATGATTTAATTCATGATTTAATTCATGATTCATGATTCAATTCAGGATTCAATTCATGATTCATTATTCATGATTCAATTCATGATTCATGGTTAATGATTCAATTCATGATTCATGATTCAATTCATGATTCATGTTTCATTTCATGATTCACGATTCATGATTCAATTCATGATTCATGATTCATGATTCAATTCATGATTCATGATTCATGATTCGATTCATGATTCAATTCATAATTCATAATTCATGATTTAATTCATGATTCATGATTCATGATTCAATTCATGATTCATGATTCAATTCATGATTCATGATTCGATTCAAGATTCTTGATTCATGATTGAATTCATGATTCATGACTCTTGATTCATGGATCATGATTCATTTCATGATTCATGATTCATGATTCATGATACAATTCATGATTCATGATTCGATTCATGATTCAATTCATGATTCATAATTTATGATTCATGATTTGATTCATGATTCATGATTCAATTCATGATTCATAATTCATGATTCAATTCATGATTCATGATTCATGATTCAATTCATGATTCATGATTCATGATTCAATTCATGATTCATAATTCATGATTCAATTCATGATTCATGATTCAATTCATGATTCATAATTCAAGATTTAATTCATGATTCATGATTCAATTCAATTCATGATTCAATTCATGATTCATGATTCATGATCCAATTCAGGATTCATGATTCAATTCATGATTCATAATTCATGATTCAATTCATGATTCATGATTCGATTCATGATTCATGATTCATGATTCAATTCATGATTCATGCTTAATGATTCAATTCATGATTCATGATTCATTATTTAATTTATAATTCATGATTCAATTCATGCTTCAATTCATGAATCATGATTCATGATTCAATTCATAATTAAATTCATGATTCATGATTCATGGTTCAATTTATGATTCATGATTCATGATTCAATTCATGATTCAATTTATGATTCAGGATTTAATTCATGATTTATGATTCATGATATATGATTCAATTCATGATTCATGATTCAATTCATGATTCATGATTCAATTCATGATTTGAATCCTGATTCAATTCATGATTCGAATCCTGATTCAATTCATGATTCGAATCCTGATTCAATTCATGATTCGAATCCTGATTCAATTCATGATTCATGATTAGATTTATGATTCATGATTCAATTCATGATTCATGATTCATGATTCAATTCATGATTCATGATTTAATTCATGATTCATGATTCATGATTCATGATACAATTCATGATTCATGATTCATGATTCGATTCATGATTTAATTTATTATTCATAATTCATGATTTAATTCATGATATAATTCATGATTCATGATTCAATTCAGGATTGAATTCATGATTCATGATTCATGATTCAATTCATGATTCATGGTTCATAATTCAATTCATGATTCATGAATCAATTAATGATTCATGATTCATGTTTCATTTCATGATTCATGATTCATGATTCAATTCATGATTCTTGATTCGATTTATGATTCATGATTCAATTCATAATTCATAGTTCATGATTCATGATTCAATTCATGATTCATGATTCGATTCATGACTCTTGATTCATGAATTATGATTCAATTCATGATTCATGATACAATTCATGATTCATGATTCATGATTCGATTCATGATTCAATTCATGATTCATAATTTATGATTTAATTCTTGATTCATGATTCGATTCATGATTCATGATTCAATTCATGATTCATGTTTCATGATTCAATTCATGATTCATGATTCAATTCATGATTCATAATTCATTATTCAATTCATGATTCAATTCATGATTTAATTCATGATTCATGATTCGATTCATGATTCATGATTCAATTCATGAATCATGATTCATGATTCATGATTCATGATTCAATTCATGAATCATAATTCATGATTCATGATTTAATTCATGATTCAATTCATGATTCATGATTCATGATTCATGATTCAATTAATGATTCATGATTCATTAATTCGATTCATGATTCCTGATTCATGATTCAATTCATGATTCATAATTCATGATTCATGATTCAATTCATGATTAAATTCATGATTCATGATTCATGATTCATGCTTCAATTCATGATTCATAATTCATGATTCATGAATCAATTCATGATTCACAATTCATGATTCATGATTCGATTCATGATTCATGATTCATGATTTATGATTCAATTCATGATTCATGATTCAGGATTCAATTCATGATTCATGATTCATGATTCGATTCATGATTCATGATTCATGATTCAATTCATAATTCATAAATCATGATTCATGATTCAATTCATGATTCATGATTTAATTCATGTTTCATGATTCATGATTCGATTCATGATTCAATTCATGATTCATGATTTATGATTAAATTTAATATTCATGATTCATGATTTAATTCATGATTTAATTCATGATTCATGATTCAATTCAGGATTCAATTCATGATTCATTATTCATGATTCAATTCATGATTCATGGTTAATGATTCAATTCATGATTCATGATTCAATTCATGATTCATGTTTCATTTCATGATTCACGATTCATGATTCAATTCATGATTCATGATTCAATTCATGATTCATGATTCATGATTCGATTCATGATTCAATTCATAATTCATAATTCATGATTTAATTCATGATTCATGATTCATGATTCAATTCATGATTCATGATTCAATTCATGATTCATGATTCGATTCAAGATTCTTGATTCATGATTGAATTCATGATTCATGACTCTTGATTCATGGATCATGATTCATTTCATGATTCATGATTCATGATTCATGATACAATTCATGATTCATGATTCGATTCATGATTCAATTCATGATTCATAATTTATGATTCATGATTCGATTCATGATTCATGATTCATGATTCAATTCATGATTCATAATTCATGATTCAATTCATGATTCATGATTCATGATTCAATTCATGATTCATAATTCATGATTCAATTCATGATTCATGATTCAATTCATGATTCATAATTCAAGATTTAATTCATGATTCATGATTCGATTCAATTCATGATTCAATTCATGATTCATGATTCATGATCCAATTCAGGATTCATGATTCAATTCATGATTCATAATTCATGATTCAATTCATGATTCATGATTTGATTCATGATTCATGATTCATGATTCAATTCATGATTCATGCTTAATGATTCAATTCATGATTCATGATTCATTATTTAATTTATAATTCATGATTCAATTCATGATTCAATTTATGATTCAGGATTTAATTCATGATTTATGATTCATGATATATGATTCAATTCATGATTCATGATTCAATTCATGATTCATGATTCAATTCATGATTTGAATCCTGATTCAATTCATGATTCAAATCCTGATTCAATTCATGATTCGAATCCTGATTCAATTCATGATTCGAATCCTGATTCAATTCATGATTCATGATTAGATTTATGATTCATGATTCAATTCATGATTCATGATTCATGATTCAATTCATGATTCATGATTTAATTCATGATTCATGATTCATGATTCATGATACAATTCATGATTCATGATTCATGATTCGATTCATGATTTAATTCATAATTCATAATTCATGATTTAATTAATGATTCATGATTCAATTCATGATTCATGATTCAATTCATGATTCATGATTCGATTCAAGATTCTTGATTCATGATTCAATTCATGATTCATGACTCTTGATTCATGGATCATGATTCAATTCATGATTCATGATTCATGATTTATGATACAATTCATGATTCATGATTCATGATTCAATTCATGATTCATGATTCATGATTCGATTCATGATTCAATTCATGATTCATGATTAAATTTATTATTCATGATTCATGATTTAATTCATGATTCAATTCATGATTCATGATTCAATTCAGGATTCAATTCATGATTCATGATTCATGATTCAATTCATGATTCATGGTTAATGATTCAATTCATGATTCATGATTCAATTCATGATTCAATTCATGATTCATGATTCAATTTATTATTCATGATTCATGATTTAATTCATGATTCAATTCATGATTCATGATTCAATTCATGATTCAATTCATGATTCATGATTCAATTTATTATTCATGATTCATGATTTAATTCATGATTCAAATCATGATTCATGATTCAATTCATGATTCAATTCATGATTCATGATTCAATTTATTATTCATGATTCAATTCATGATTCATGATTCAATTCATGATTTGAATCCTGATTCAATTTATGATTCATGATTTGATTTATGATTCATGATTCATGATTCAATTCATGATTCATGATTCATGATTCAATTCATGATTCATGATTCATGATTCAATTCATGATTCATGATTCATGATTCATGATTCATGATTCGATTTATGATTCATGATTCATGATTCAATTCATGATTCATAATTCATGATTCATGATTCGATTTATGATTCATGATTCATGATTCATGATTCAATTCATGATTCATGATTCAATTCATGATTCATGATTGATGAATTCAATTCATGAATCATGATTTATGATTCAATTCATGATTCATGATTCAATTCATGATTCATGATTCATGATTCAATTCATGATTCATGAATCAATTCATGATTCAATTTATGATTCATGATTCATGATTCATGATTAAATTCATGATTCAATTTATGATTCATGATTTAATTCATGATTCAATTTATGATTCATGATTAATGATTCAATTCATGATTCATGATTCAATTCATGATTCAATTCATGATTCATAATTCAATTTATGATTTATGATTCAATTCATGATTCATAATTCATGATTCAATTCATGATTCATGATTCATGATTCATGATTCATGATTCAATTCATGATTCATATTTCAATTCATGATTCATGATTCATGATTCGATTCATGATTTAATTCATAATTCATAATTCATGATTTAATTCATGATTCATGATTCATGATTCAATTCATGATTCATGATTCAATTCATGATTCATGATTCGATTCAAGATTCTTGATTCATGATTCAATTCATGATTCATGACTCTTGATTCATGGATCATGATTCAATTCATGATTCATGATTCATGATTTATGATACAATTCATGATTCATGATTCATGATTCGATTCATGATTCAATTCATGATTCATAATTTATGATTCATGAGTCGATTCATGATTCATGATTCAATTTATGATTCATGATTCATAATTCATGATTCATGATTCAATTCATGATTCATAATTCATGATTTAATTCATGATTCATGATTCGATTCAATTCATGATTAATGATTCATGATTCAATTCATGATTCATGATTCATGATTTGATTCATGATTCAATTCATGATTCATAATTTATGATTTAATTCATGATTCATGATTCGATTCATGATTCATGATTAATGATTCAATTCATGATTCAATTCATGATTCATGATTCATGATTCAATTCATGATTCATAATTTATGATTTAATTCATGATTCATGATTCGATTCATGATTCATGATTAATGATTCAATTCATGATTCAATTCATGATTCATGATTTGATTCATGATTCAAGATCCATGATTCAATTCATGATTCAATTCATGATTCATGATTCATGATTCAATTCATGATTCATAATTCATGATTCATGATTCATGATTCAATTCATGATTCATGATTCATGATTCAATTCATGATTCATGATTCATGATTCAATTCATGATTCATAATTTATGATTTAATTCATGATTCATGATTCGATTCATGATTCATGATTAATGATTCAATTCATGATTCAATTCATGATTCATGATTCATGATTCAATTCATGATTCATAATTTATGATTTAATTCATGATTCATGATTCGATTCATGATTCATGATTAATGATTCAATTCATGATTCAATTCATGATTCATGATTCATGATTCAATTCATGATTCATGATTCATGATTCAATTCATGATTCATGATTCATGATTCAATTCATTATTCATAATTCATGATTTAATTCATGATTCATGATTTGATTCATGATTCAAGATCCATGATTCAATTCATGATTCAATTCATGATTCATGATTCATGATTCAATTCATGATTCATGATTCAATTCATGATTTGAATCCTGATTCAATTTATGATTCATGATTTGATTTATGATTCATGATTCATGATTCAATTCATGATTCATGATTCATGATTCAATTCATGATTCATGATTCATGATTCAATTCATGATTCATGATTCATGATTCATGATTCGATTTATGATTCATGATTCATGATTCAATTCATGATTCATAATTCATGATTCATGATTCGATTTATGATTCATGATTCATGATTCAATTCATGATTCATGATTCAATTCATGATTCAATTCATGATTCATGATTGATGAATTCAATTCATGAATCATGATTTATGATTCAATTCATGATTCATGATTCAATTCATGATTCATGATTCATGATTCAATTCATGATTCATGAATCAATTCATGATTCAATTTATGATTCATGATTCATGATTCATGATTAAATTCATGATTCAATTTATGATTCATGATTTAATTCATGATTCAATTTATGATTCATGATTCATGATTCAATTCAAGATTCATGATTCAATTCATGATTCAATTCATGATTCATAATTCAATTTATGATTTATGATTCGATTCATGATTCATAATTCATGATTCAATTCATGATTCATGATTCATGATTCATGATTCATGATTCAATTCATGATTCATATTTCAATTCATGATTCATGATTCATGATTCGATTCATGATTTAATTCATAATTCATAATTCATGATTTAATTCATGATTCATGATTCATGATTTATGATACAATTCATGATTCATGATTCATGATTCGATTCATGATTCAATTCATGATTCATAATTTATGATTCATGAGTCGATTCATGATTCATGATTCAATTTATGATTCATGATTCATAATTCATGATTCATGATTCAATTCATGATTCATAATTCATGATTTAATTCATGATTCATGATTCGATTCAATTCATGATTCATGATTCATGATTCAATTCATGATTCATGATTCATGATTTGATTCATGATTCAATTCATGATTCATAATTTATGATTTAATTCATGATTCATGATTCGATTCATGATTCATGATTAATGATTCAATTCATGATTCAATTCATGATTCATGATTCATGATTCAATTCATGATTCATAATTTATGATTTAATTCATGATTCATGATTCGATTCATGATTCATGATTAATGATTCAATTCATGATTCAATTCATGATTCATGATTCATGATTCAATTCATGATTCATGATTCATGATTCAATTCATGATTCATGATTCATGATTCAATTCATTATTCATAATTCATGATTTAATTCATGATTCATGATTTGATTCATGATTCAAGATCCATGATTCAATTCATGATTCAATTCATGATTCATGATTCATGATTCAATTCATGATTCATAATTCATGATTCATGATTCATGATTCAATTCATGATTCATGATTCATGATTCAATTCATGATTCATGATTCATGATTCAATTCATGATTCATAATTTATGATTTAATTCATGATTCATGATTCGATTCATGATTCATGATTAATGATTCAATTCATGATTCAATTCATGATTCATGATTCATGATTCGATTCATGATTCATGATTAATGATTCAATTCATGATTCAATTCATGATTCATGATTCATGATTCAATTCATGATTCATGATTCATGATTCAATTCATGATTCATGATTCATGATTCAATTCATTATTCATAATTCATGATTTAATTCATGATTCATGATTTGATTCATGATTCAAGATCCATGATTCAATTCATGATTCAATTCATGATTCATGATTCATGATTCAATTCATGATTCATAATTCATGATTCATGATTCAATTCATGATTCAATTCATGATTCAGGATTCATGATTCATGATTCAATTAATGATTCATGATTCATGATTCGATTCATGATTCCTGATTCATGATTTAATTCATGATTCATAATTCATGATTCAATTCATGATTCAATTCATAATTCATGATTCATGATTCAATTCATGATTCATAATTCATGATTCATGAATCAATTCATGATTCATAATTCATGATTTATGATTCGATTCATGATTCATTATTCATGATTCAATTCATGATTCATGATTCATGATTCATGATTCAATTCATGATTCATGATTCATGATTCAATTCATGATTCATGATTCATGATTCGATTCATGATTCATGATTCAATTCATAATTCATAAATCATGATTCATGATTCAATTCATGATTCATGATTCAATTCATGTTTCATGATTCATGATTCGATTAATGATTCAATTCATGATTCATGATTCATGATTAAATTTATTATTCATGATTCATGATTTAATTCATGATTCAATTCATGATTCATGATTCAATTCAGGATTCAATTCATGATTCTTGATTCATGATTCAATTCATGATTCATGGTTAATGATTCAATTCATGATTCATGATTCAATTCATGATTCATGATTCATGATTCAATTCATGATTCACGATTCATGATTCAATTCATGATTCATGATTCATGATTCAATTCATGATTCATGATTCATGATTTGATTCATGATTCAATTCATAATTCATAATTCATGATTTAATTTATGATTCAGGATTAATGATTCATGATTCAATTAATGATTCATGATTCGATTCATGATTCCTGATTCATGATTTAATTCATGATTCATAATTCATGATTCATGATTCAATTCATGATTAAATTCATCATTCATGATTCATGATTCAATTCATGATTCATAATTCATGATTCATGAATCAATTCATGATTCATAATTCATGATTTATGATTCGATTCATGATTCATGATTCAATTCATGATTCATGATTCATGATTCATGATTCAATTCATGATTCATGATTCATTATTCAATTCATGATGCATGATTCATGATTCGATTCATGATTCATGATTCAATTCATAATTCATAAATCATGATTCATGATTCAATTCATGATTCATGATTCAATTCATGTTTCATGATTCATGATTCGATTCATGATTCAATTCATGATTCATGATTAAATTTATTATTTATGATTCATGATTTAATTCATGATTCAATTCATGATTCATGATTCAATTCAGGATTCAATTCATGATTCATGATTCATGATTCAATTCATGATTCATGGTTAATGATTCAATTCATGATTCATGATTCAATTCATGATTCATGATTCATGATTCAATTCATGATTCACGATTCATGATTCAATTCATGATTCATGATTCATGATTCAATTCATGATTCATGATTCATGATTCGATTCATGATTCAATTCATAATTCATAATTCATGATTTAATTCATGATTCATGATTCATGATTCAATTCATGATTCATGATTCAATTCATGATTCATGATTCGATTCAAGATTCTTGATTCATGATTTAATTCATGATTCATGATTCGTGATTCATGATACAATTCATGATTCATGATTCGATTCATGATTCAATTCATGATTCATAATTTATGATTCATGATTCGATTCATGATTCATGATTAATGATTCAATTCATGATTCATGATTCAATTCATGATTCATGATTCATGATTCAATTCATGATTCATGATTCATGATTCAATTCATGATTCATAATTCATGATTTAATTCATGATTCATGATTCGATTCAATTCATGATTCAATTCATGATTCATGATTTATGATCCAATTCACGATTCATGATTCAATTCATGATTCATAATTCATGATTCAATTCATGATTCATGATTCGATTCATGATTCATGATTCATGATTCAATTCATGATTCATGATTCATGCTTAATGATTCAATTCATGATTCATGATTCATGAAATATGATTCAATTCATGATTCATAATTCAGGATTCAATTCATGATTCATTATTTAATTTATAATTCATGATTCAATTCATGATTCAATTCATGAATCATGATTCAATTCATAATTAAATTCATGATTCATGATTCATGGTTCAATTTATGATTCATGATTCATGATATATGATTCAATTCATGATTTATAATTCATGATTCATGATTCAATTCATGATTCTTGATTCAATTCATGATTTGAATCCTGATTCAATTCATGATTCAAATCCTGATTTAATTCATGATTCGAATCCTGATTCAATTCATGATTCATGATTAGATTTATGATTCATGATTCAATTCATGATTCATAATTCAATTCATGATTCATGATTTAATTCATGATTCATGATTCATGATTCAATTCATGATTCATGATTCATGATTCGATTCATTATTCATGATTCAATTCATAATTCATAAATCATGATTCATGATTCAATTCATGATTCATGATTCAATTCATAATTCATAAATCATGATTCATGATTCAATTCATGATTCATGATTCAATTCATGTTTCATGATTCATGATTCGATTCATGATTCAATTCATGATTCATGATTCATGATTTAATTTATTATTCATGATTCATGATTTAATTCATGATTCAATTCATGATTCATGATTCAATTCAGGATTCAATTCATGATTCATGATTCATGATTCAATTCATGATTCATGGTTAATGATTCAATTCATGATTCATGATTCAATTCATGATTCATGATTCATGATTCAATTCATGATTCACGATTCATGATTCAATTCATGATTCATGATTCATGATTCAATTCATGATTCATGATTCATGATTCGATTCATGATTCAATTCATAATTCATAATTCATGATTTAATTCATGATTCATGATTCATGATTCAATTCATGATTCATGATTCAATTCATGATTCGATTCAAGATTCTTGATTCATGATTGAATTCATGATTCATGACTCTTGATTCATGGATCATGATTCAATTCATGATTCATGATTCATGATTCATGATACAATTCATGATTCATGATTCGATTCATGATTCATGATTAATGATTCAATTCATGATTCATGATTCAATTCATGATTCATGATTCATGATTCAATTCATGATTCATGATTCATGATTCAATTCATGATTCATAATTCATGATTTAATTCATGATTCATGATTCGATTTAATTCATGATTCAATTCATGATTCATGATTCATGATCCAATTCACGATTCATGATTCAATTCATGATTCATAATTCATGATTCAATTCATGATTCATGATTCGATTCATGATTCATGATTCATGATTCAATTCATGATTCATGATTCATGCTTAATGATTCAATTCATGATTCATGATTCATGAAATATGATTCAATTCATGATTCATGATTCATAATTCAGGATTCAATTCATGATTCATGATTCATTATTTAATTTATAATTCATGATTCAAATCATGATTCAATTCATGAATCATGATTCATGATTCAATTCATAATTAAATTCATGATTCATGGTTCAATTTATGATTCATGATTCATGATATATGATTCAATTCATGATTCATGATTCAATTCATGATTTATGATTCATGATTCATGATTCATGATTCAATTCATGATTTATAATTCATGATTCATGATTCAATTCATGATTCATGATTCAATTCATGATTCGAATCCTGATTCAATTCATGATTCATGATTAGATTTATGATTCATGATTCAATTCATGATTCATGATTCATGATTCAATTCATGATTCATGATTTAATTCATGATTCATGATTCATGATACAATTCATGATTCATGATTCATGATTCGATTCATGATTTAATTCATAATTCATAATTCATGATTTAATTCATGATTCATGATTCATGATTCAATTCATGATTCATGATTCAATTTATGATTCATGATTCGATTCAAGATTCTTGATTCATGATTCAATTCATGATTCATGACTCTTGATTCATGGATCATGATTCAATTCATGATTCATGATTCATAATTTATGATTTAATTCATGATTCATGATTCGATTCATGATTCATGATTAATGATTCAATTCATGATTCATGATTCATGATTCAATTCATGATTCATGATTCATGATTCAATTCATGATTCAATTCATGATTCATGATTCAATTTATTATTCATGATTCATGATTTAATTCATGATTCATGATTTAATTCATGATTCATGATTTAATTCATGATTCAATTCATGATTCATGATTCAATTCATGATTCAATTCATGATTCATGATTCATGATTCATGATTCAATTCATGATTCATGATTCAATTCATGATTCGAATCCTGATTCAAATTATGATTCATGATTTGATTTATGATTCATGATTCATGATTCAATTCGTGATTCATGATTCATTTTATGATTCTTGGTTCAAGATTCATGATTCGATTCATGATTCATGATTTATGATTCAATTCATGATTCATGATTTATGATTCATGATTCAATTCATGGTTCATGATTCATGATTCATGATTCAATTCATGATTCATGATTCATGATTAATGATTCAATTAATAATTCATGATTCATGGTTCATGATTCATGATTCATGATTCGATTTATGATTCATGATTCATGATTTAATTCATGATTCATGATTCATGATTCGATTCATGATTCATAATTCATGATTCATGATTCAATTCATGATTAAATTCATAATTCATGATTCATGATTCATGATTCAATTCATGATTCATAATTCATGATTCATGAATCAATTCATGATTCATAATTCATGATTTATGATTCGATTCATGATTCATGATTCAATTCATGATTCATGATTCATAATTCATGATTCAATTCATGATTCATGATTCATGATTCAATTCATGATTCATGATTCATGAATCAATTCATGATTCAATTTATGATTCATGATTCATGATTCATGATTAAATTCATGATTCAATTTATGATTCATGATTTAATTCATGATTCAATTTATGATTCATGATTCATGATTCAATTCATGATTCATGATTCAATTCATGATTCAATTCATGATTCATGATTCATGATTCAATTCATGATTCATGATTAATGATTTGATTCATGATTCAATTCATGATTCATAATTTATGATTTAATTCATGATTCATGATTCGATTCATGATTCATGATTAATGATTCAATTCATGATTCATGATTCATGATTCAATTCATGATTCATGATTCATGATTCAATTCATGATTCATGATTCAATTCATGATTCAATTCATGATTCATGATTCATGATTCATGATTCATGATTCAATTCATGATTCATGATTCAATTCATGATTCGAATCCTGATTCAATTTATGATTCATGATTTGATTTATGATTCATGATTCATGATTCAATTCATGATTCATGATTCATTTTATGATTCTTGGTTCAAGATTCATGATTCGATTCATGATTCATGATTCATGATTCAATTCATGATTCATGATTTATGATTAATGATTCAATTCATGGTTCATGATTCATGATTCATGATTCAATTCAGGATTCATGATTCATGATTAATGATTCAATTAATAATTCATGATTCATGATTCGATTTATGATTCATGATTCATGATTTAATTCATGATTTATGATTCATGATTCGATTCATGATTCATAATTCATGATTCATGATTCAATTCATGATTAAATTCATGATTCATGATTCATGATTCAATTCATGATTCATAAATCATGATTCATGAATCAATTCATGATTCATAATTCATGATTTATGATTCGATTCATGATTCATGATTCATGATTCAATTCATGATTCATGAATCAATTCATGATTCAATTTATGATTCATGATTCATGATTCATGATTAAATTCATGATTCAATTTATGATTCATGATTTAATTCATGATTCAATTTATGATTCATGATTCATGATTCAATTCATGATTCATGATTCAATTCATGATTCAATTCATGATTCATAATTCAATTTATGATTTATGATTCGATTCATGATTCATGATTCATGATTCAATTCATGATTCATGATTCATGATTCATGATTCATGATTCATGATTCAATTCATGATTCATATTTCAATTCATGATTCATAATTCATGATTCATGATTCAATTCATGATTCATGATTCAATTTATGATTTATGATTCGATTCATGATTCATGATTCATGATTCAATTCATGATTCATGATTTATGATTCATGATTCATGATTCAATTCATGATTCATATTTCAATTCATGATTCATAATTCATGATTCATGATTCAATTCATGATTCATGATTCAATTCATGATTCGAATCCTGATTCAATTCATGATTCATGATTCATGATTCAATTCATTAATTCATGATTCATGATTCATGATTCATGATTCAATTCATGATTCATGATTCATGATTCAATTCATGATTCATGATTCATGATTCAATTCATGATTCATGATTCGTTTTATGATTCTTGGTTCATGATTCATGATTCGATTCATGATTCATGATTCATGATTCAATTCATGATTCATGATTTATGATCCATGATTCAATTCATGGTTCATGATTCATGATTCATGATTCAATTCATGATTCATGATTCAATTCATAATTCATGATTCATGTTTCATGATTCAATTCATGATTTATGATTCATGATTCAATTCATGATTCATGATTCATGGTTCATGATTCATGATTCATGATTCAATTAATGATTCATGATTCATGATTAAATTCATGATTCGAATCCTGATTCAATTAATGATTCATGATTCGATTTATGATTCATGATTCATGATTTAATTCATGATTCCTGATTCATGATTCAATTCATGATTCATGATTCAATTTATGATTCATAATTTATGATTCATGATTCATGATTCAATTCATGATTCATGATTCAATTCATGATTCAATTCATGATTCATGATTGATGAATTCAATTCATGATTCATGATTTATGATTCAATTCATGATTCAATTCATGATTCATGATTCAATTCATGTTTCATGATTCATGATTCAATTCATGATTCATGATTCGATTCATGAATCATGATTCATGATTCAATTCATGATTCATGATTCAATTCATGATTCAATTTATGATTCATGATTCATGATTCATGATTTAATTCATGATTCAATTCATGATTCATGATTCATGATTCAATTCATGATTCATGATTCAATTCATGATTCATGATTCAATTCATGAATCATGATTCGATTCATGATTCATGATTCATGATTAAATTCATGATTCATGATTCATGATTTATGATTCATGATTCATGATTCATGATTCAATTCATGATTCATAATTCATGATTCATGATTCAATTCATGATTCATGACTCAATTCATGATTCGAATCCTGATTCAATTCATGATTCATGATTCAATTCATGATTCATGATTCATGATTCAATTCATGATTCATGATTCATGATTCATGATTCATGATTCAATTCATGATTCATGATTCATGATTCAATTCATGATTCATGATTCATGATTCAATTCATGATTCATGATTCATGATTCATGATTCGATTCATGATTAATGATTCATGATTCAATTCATGATTCATGATTCAATTCATGATTCATGATTCATTTTATGATTCTTTGTTCATGATTCGATTCATGATTTGAATCCTGATTCAATTCATGATTCAAATCCTGATTCAATTCATGATTCGAATCCTGATTCAATTCATGATTCATGATTAGATTTATGATTCATGATTCAATTCATGATTCATGATTCATGATTCAATTCATGATTCATGATTTAATTCATGATTCATGATTCATGATACAAATCATGAATTATGATTCATGATTCGATTCATGATTTAATTCATAATTCATAATTCATGATTTAATTCATGATTCATGATTCATGATTCAATTCATGATTCATGATTCAATTCATGATTCATGATTCAATTCAAGATTCTTGATTCATGATTCAATTCATGATTCATGACTCTTGATTCATGGATCATGATTCAATTCATGATTCATGATTCATGATTTATGATACAATTCATGATTCATGATTCGATTCATGATTCAATTCATGATTCATAATTTATGATTCATGAGTCGATTCATGATTCATGATTCAATTCATGATTCATGATTCATAATTCATGATTCATGATTCAATTCATGATTCATAATTCATGATTTAATTCATGATTCATGATTCGATTCAATTCATGATTCAATTCATGATTCATGATTCATGATTCAATTCATGATTCATGATTCATGATTTGATTCATGATTCAATTCATGATTCATAATTTATGATTTAATTCATGATTCATGATTCGATTCATGATTCATGATTAATGATTCAATTCATGATTCATGATTCATGATTCATGATTCAATTCATGGTTCATGATTCATGATTCATGATTCAATTCATGATTCATGATTCATGATTCATGATTCAATTAATAATTCATGATTCATGATTCGATTTATGATTCATGATTCATGATTCAATTCATGATTAAATTCATAATTCATGATTCATGATTCATGATTCAATTCATGATTCATAATTCATGATTCATGAATCAATTCATGATTCATAATTCATGATTTATGATTCGATTCATGATTCATGATTCATGATTCAATTCATGATTCATGATTCATGATTCATGATTCATGATTCAATTCATGATTCATATTTCAATTCATGATTCATGATTCATGATTCATGATTCAATTCATGATTCATATTTCAATTCATGATTCATAATTCATAATTCATGATTCAATTCATGATTCATGATTCAATTCATGATTCGAATCCTGATTCAATTCATGATTCATGATTCATGATTCAATTCATGATTCATGATTCATGATTCAATTTCATGATTCATGATTCGTTTTATGATTCTTGGTTCATGATTCATGATTCGATTCATGATTCATGATTCATGATTCAATTCATGATTCATGATTTATGATTCATGATTCAATTCATGGTTCATGATTCATGATTCAATTCATGATTCATGATTCAATTCATGATTCAATTCATGATTCATAATTCAATTTATGATTTATGATTCGATTCATGATTCATGATTCATGATTCAATTCATGATTCATGATTCATGATTCATGATTCATGATTCATGATTCAATTCATGATTCATATTTCAATTCATGATTCATAATTCATAATTCATGATTCAATTCATGATTCATGATTCAATTCATGATTCGAATCCTGATTCAATTCATGATTCATGATTCATGATTCAATTCATGATTCATGATTCATGATTCAATTTCATGATTCATGATTCGTTTTATGATTCTTGGTTCATGATTCATGATTCGATTCATGATTCATGATTCATGATTCAATTCATGATTCATGATTTATGATTCATGATTCAATTCATGGTTCATGATTCATGATTCATGATTCAATTCATGATTCATGATTCATGATTCATGATTCAATTCATAATTCATGATTCATGATTCATGGTTCATGATTCATGATTCATGATTCAATTCATGATTCATGATTCATGATTAAATTCATGATTCGAATCCTGATTCAATTAATGATTCATGATTCGATTTATGATTCATGATTCATGATTTAATTCATAATTCATGATTCATGATTCGATTCATGATTCCTGATTCATGATTCAATTCATGATTCATGATTCAATTTATGATTCATAATTTATGATTCATGATTCATGATTCAATTCATGATTCATGATTCAATTCATGATTCAATTCATGATTCATGATTGATGAATTCAATTCATGATTCATGATTTATGATTCAATTCATGATTCAATTCATGATTCATGATTCAATTCATGTTTCATGATTCATGATTCAATTCATGATTCATGATTCGATTCATGAATCATGATTCATGAATCATGATTCATGATTCAATTCATGATTCATGATTCATGATTCAATTCATGATTCATGATTCATGATTTAATTCATGATTCAATTCATGATTCATGATTCAATTCATGATTCATGATTCAATTCATGATTCATGATTCGATTCATGATTCATGATTCAATTCATGATTCATGATTCGATTCATGATTCATGATTCATGATTCAATTCATGATTCATGATTCATGATTTATGATTCATGATTCATGATTCATGATTCATGATTCATGATTCATGATTCAATTCATGATTCATAATTCATGATTCATGATTCAATTCATGATTCATGATTCAATTCATGATTCGAATCCTGATTCAATTCATGATTCATGATTCATGATTCAATTCATGATTCATGATTCATGATTCATGATTCAATTCATGATTTATGATTCATGATTCAATTCATGATTCATGATTCGATTCATGATTCATGATTCATGATTCATGATTCAATTCATGATTCATGATTCAATTCATGATTCATGATTCATGATTCATGATTCGATTCATGATTAATGATTCATGATTCAATTCATGATTCATGATTCATGATTCAATTCATGATTCATGATTCATTTTATGATTCTTTGTTCATGATTCATGATTCGATTCATGATTTGAATCCTGATTCAATTCATGATTCGAATCCTGATTCAATTCATGATTCGAATCCTGATTCAATTCATGATTCGAATCCTGATTCAATTCATGATTCATGATTAGATTTATGATTCATGATTCAATTCATGATTCATGATTCAATTCATGATTCATGATTTAATTCATGATTCATGATTCATGATTCATGATACAATTCATGATTCATGATTCATGATTCGATTCATGATTTAATTCATAATTCATGATTTATGATTCAATTCATGATTCAATTCATGATTCATGATTCATGATTCATGATTCAATTCATGATTCATGATTCATGATTCAATTCCTGATTCATGATTCATTTTATGATTCTTTGTTCATGATTCATGATTCAATTCATGATTTGAATCCTGATTCAATTCATGATTCGAATCCTGATTCAATTCATGATTCGAATCCTGATTCAATTCATGATTCGAATCCTGATTCAATTCATGATTCATGATTAGATTTATGATTCATGATTCAATTCATGATTCATGATTCATGATTCAATTCATGATTCATGATTTAATTCATGATTCATGATTCATGATACAAATCATGAATTATGATTCATGATTCGATTCATGATTTAATTAATAATTCATAATTCATGATTTAATTCATGATTCATGATTCATGATTTATGATACAATTCATGATTCATGATTCATGATTTGATTCATGATTCAATTCATGATTCATAATTTATGATTCATGAATCGATTCATGATTCATGATTCATGATTCAATTCATGATTCATGATTCATAATTCATGATTCATGATTCAATTCATGATTCATAATTCATGATTTAATTCATGATTCATGATTCGATTCAATTCATGATTCAATTCATGATTCATGATTCATGATTCAATTCATGATTCATGATTTGATTCATGATTCAATTCATGATTCATAATTTATGATTTAATTCATGATTCATGATTCGATTCATGATTCATGATTAATGATTCAATTCATGATTCATGATTCATGATTCAATTCATGATTCATGATTCATGATTCAATTCATGATTCAATTCATGATTCATGATTCAATTTATTATTCATGATTCATGATTTAATTCATGATTCAATTCATGATTCATGATTCAATTCATGATTCAATTCATGATTCAATTCATGATTCATGATTCAATTTATTATTCATGATTCATGATTTAATTCATGATTCAATTCATGATTCATGATTCAATTCATGATTCAATTCATGATTCATGATTCATGATTCATGATTGATGATTCAATTTATGATTCATGATTCAATTCATGATTCGAATCCTGATTCAATTTATGATTCATGATTTGATTTATGATTCATGATTCATGATTCAATTCATGATTCATGATTCATTTTATGATTCTTGGTTCAAGATTCATGATTCGATTCATGATTCATGATTCATGATTCAATTCATGATTTATGATTTATGATTCATGATTCAATTCATGGTTCATGATTCATGATTCATGATTCAATTCATGATTCATGATTCATGATTCATGATTCATGATTCAATTAATAATTCATGATTCATGGTTCATGATTCATGATTCGATTTATGATTCATGATTCATGATTTAATTCATGATTCATGATTCGATTCATGATTCATAATTCATGATTCATGATTCAATTCATGATTCATGATTCAATTTATGATTCATAATTTATGATTCATGATTCATGATTCAATTCATGATTCATGATTCAATTCATGATTCAATTCATGATTCATGATTGATGAATTCAATTCATGATTCATGATTTATGATTCAATTCATGATTCAATTCATGATTCATGATTCAATTCATGTTTCATGATTCATAATTCAATTCATGATTCATGATTCATGATTCATGATTTAATTCATGATTCAATTCATGATTCATGATTCAATTCATGATTCATGATTCAATTCATGATTCATGATTCGATTCATGATTCATGATTCATGATTCAATTCATGATTCATGATTCATGATTCATGATTCATGATTCAATTTATGATTCATGATTCAATTCATGATTCGAATCCTGATTCAATTTATGATTCATGATTTGATTTATGATTCATGATTCATGATTCAATTCATGATTCATGATTCATTTTATGATTCTTGGTTCAAGATTCATGATTCGATTCATGATTCATGATTCATGATTCAATTCATGATTTATGATTTATGATTCATGATTCAATTCATGGTTCATGATTCATGATTCATGATTCAATTCATGATTCATGATTCATGATTCATGATTCATGATTCAATTAATAATTCATGATTCATGGTTCATGATTCATGATTCGATTTATGATTCATGATTCATGATTTAATTCATGATTCATGATTCGATTCATGATTCATAATTCATGATTCATGATTCAATTCATGATTCATGATTCAATTTATGATTCATAATTTATGATTCATGATTCATGATTCAATTCATGATTCATGATTCAATTCATGATTCAATTCATGATTCATGATTGATGAATTCAATTCATGATTCATGATTTATGATTCAATTCATGATTCAATTCATGATTCATGATTCAATTCATGATTCATGATTCATGATTCAATTCATGATTCATGATTCATGATTCATGATTTAATTCATGATTCAATTCATGATTCATGATTCAATTCATGATTCATGATTCAATTCATGATTCATGATTCGATTCATGATTCATGATTCATGATTCAATTCATGATTCATGATTCATGATTCATGATTCATGATTCAATTCATGATTCATAATTCATGATTCATGATTCAATTCATGATTCATGATTCAATTCATGATTCGAATCCTGATTCAATTCATGATTCATGATTCATGATTCAATTCATGATTCATGATTCAATTCATGATTCATGATTCATGATTCATGATTCAATTCATGATTCATGATTCATGATTCAATTCATGATTCATGATTCATGATTCGATTCATGATTCATGATTCATGATTCATGATTCAATTCATGATTCATGATTCATGATTCATGATTCGATTCATGATTAATGATTCATGATTCAATTCATGATTCATGATTCATGATTCGATTCATGATTCATGATTCATTTTATGATTCTTTGTTCATGATTCATGATTCGATTCATGATTTGAATCCTGATTCAATTCATGATTCGAATCCTGATTCAATTCATGATTCGAATCCTGATTCAATTCATGATTCATGATTAGATTTATGATTCATGATTCAATTCATGATTCATGATTCATGATTCAATTCATGATTCACTATTTAATTCATGATTCATGATTCATGATTCATGATACAATTCATGATTCATGATTCATGATTCGATTCATGATTTAATTCATAATTCATGATTTATGATTCAATTCATGATTCAATTCATGATTCATTATTCATGATTCATGATTCAATTCATGATTCATGATTCATGATTCAATTCATGATTCATGATTCGATTCATGATTCATGATTCATGATTCATGATTCAATTCATGATTCATGATTCAATTCATGATTCATGATTCATGATTCATGATTCGATTCATGATTAATGATTCATGATTCAATTCATGATTCATGATTCATGATTCAATTCATGATTCATGATTCATTTTATGATTCTTTGTTCATGATTCATGATTCGATTCATGATTTGAATCCTGATTCAATTCATGATTCGAATCCTGATTCAATTCATGATTCGAATCCTGATTCAATTCATGATTCGAATCCTGATTCAATTCATGATTCATGATTAGATTTATGATTCATGATTCAATTCATGATTCATGATTCAATTCATGATTCATGATTTAATTCATGATTCATGATTCATGATTCATGATACAATTCATGATTCATGATTCATGATTCGATTCATGATTTAATTCATAATTCATGATTTATGATTCAATTCATGATTCAATTCATGATTCATTATTCATGATTCATGATTCAATTCATGATTCATGATTCATGATTCAATTCCTGATTCATGATTCATTTTATGATTCTTTGTTCATGATTCATGATTCAATTCATGATTTGAATCCTGATTCAATTCATGATTCGAATCCTGATTCAATTCATGATTCGAATCCTGATTCAATTCATGATTCGAATCCTGATTCAATTCATGATTCATGATTAGATTTATGATTCATGATTCAATTCATGATTCATGATTCATGATTCAATTCATGATTCATGATTTAATTCATGATTCATGATTCATGATACAAATCATGAATTATGATTCATGATTCGATTCATGATTTAATTAATAATTCATAATTCATGATTTAATTCATGATTCATGATTCATGATTCAATTCATGATTCATGATTCAATTCATGATTCATGATTCAATTCAAGATTCTTGATTCATGATTCAATTCATGATTCATGACTCTTGATTCATGGATCATGATTCAATTCACGATTCATGATTCATGATTTATGATACAATTCATGATTCATGATTCATGATTTGATTCATGATTCAATTCATGATTCATAATTTATGATTCATGAATCGATTCATGATTCATGATTCATGATTCAATTCATGATTCATGATTCATAATTCATGATTCATGATTCAATTCATGATTCATAATTCATGATTTGATTCATGATTCGATTCAATTCATGATTCAATTCATGATTCATGATTCATGATTCAATTCATGATTCATGATTTGATTCATGATTCAATTCATGATTCATAATTTATGATTTAATTCATGATTCATGATTCGATTCATGATTCATGATTAATGATTCAATTCATGATTCATGATTCATGATTCAATTCATGATTCATGATTCATGATTCAATTCATGATTCAATTCATGATTCATGATTCAATTTATTATTCATGATTCATGATTTAATTCATGATTCAATTCATGATTCATGATTCAATTCATGATTCAATTCATGATTCAATTCATGATTCATGATTCAATTTATTATTCATGATTCATGATTTAATTCATGATTCAATTCATGATTCATGATTCAATTCATGATTCAATTCATGATTCATGATTCATGATTCATTAATGATGATTCAATTTATGATTCATGATTCAATTCATGATTCGAATCCTGATTCAATTTATGATTCATGATTTGATTTATGATTCATGATTCATGATTCAATTCATGATTCATGATTCATTTTATGATTCTTGGTTCAAGATTCATGATTCGATTCATGATTCATGATTCATGATTCAATTCATGATTTATGATTTATGATTCATGATTCAATTCATGGTTCATGATTCATGATTCATGATTCAATTCATGATTCATGATTCATGATTCATGATTCATGATTCAATTAATAATTCATGATTCATGGTTCATGATTCATGATTCGATTTATGATTCATGATTCATGATTTAATTCATGATTCATGATTCGATTCATGATTCATAATTCATGATTCATGATTCAATTCATGATTCATGATTCAATTTATGATTCATAATTTATGATTCATGATTCATGATTCAATTCATGATTCATGATTCAATTCATGATTCAATTCATGATTCATGATTGATGAATTCAATTCATGATTCATGATTTATGATTCAATTCATGATTCAATTCATGATTCATGATTCAATTCATGTTTCATGATTCATAATTCAATTCATGATTCATGATTCATGATTCATGATTTAATTCATGATTCAATTCATGATTCATGATTCAATTCATGATTCATGATTCAATTCATGATTCATGATTCGATTCATGATTCATGATTCATGATTCAATTCATGATTCATGATTCATGATTCATGATTGATGATTCAATTTATGATTCATGATTCAATTCATGATTCGAATCCTGATTCAATTTATGATTCATGATTTGATTTATGATTCATGATTCATGATTCAATTCATGATTCATGATTCATTTTATGATTCTTGGTTCAAGATTCATGATTCGATTCATGATTCATGATTCATGATTCAATTCATGATTTATGATTTATGATTCATGATTCAATTCATGGTTCATGATTCATGATTCATGATTCAATTCATGATTCATGATTCATGATTCATGATTCATGATTCAATTAATAATTCATGATTCATGGTTCATGATTCATGATTCGATTTATGATTCATGATTCATGATTTAATTCATGATTCATGATTCGATTCATGATTCATAATTCATGATTCATGATTCAATTCATGATTCATGATTCAATTTATGATTCATAATTTATGATTCATGATTCATGATTCAATTCATGATTCATGATTCAATTCATGATTCAATTCATGATTCATGATTGATGAATTCAATTCATGATTCATGATTTATGATTCAATTCATGATTCAATTCATGATTCATGATTCAATTCATGATTCATGATTCATGATTCAATTCATGATTCATGATTCATGATTCATGATTTAATTCATGATTCAATTCATGATTCATGATTCAATTCATGATTCATGATTCAATTCATGATTCATGATTCGATTCATGATTCATGATTCATGATTCAATTCATGATTCATGATTCATGATTCATGATTCATGATTCAATTCATGATTCATAATTCATGATTCATGATTCAATTCATGATTCATGATTCAATTCATGATTCGAATCCTGATTCAATTCATGATTCATGATTCATGATTCAATTCATGATTCATGATTCAATTTATGATTCATGATTCATGATTCATGATTCAATTCATGATTCATGATTCATGATTCAATTCATGATTCATGATTCATGATTCGATTCATGATTCATGATTCATGATTCATGATTCAATTCATGATTCATGATTCATGATTCATGATTCGATTCATGATTAATGATTCATGATTCAATTCATGATTCATGATTCATGATTCGATTCATGATTCATGATTCATTTTATGATTCTTTGTTCATGATTCATGATTCGATTCATGATTTGAATCCTGATTCAATTCATGATTCGAATCCTGA
>NW_027446446.1:0-57565 GCF_038048845.1 Mixophyes fleayi | reverse complement strand
TGAATGGTTTTGAAACTCATCTCTGTTTATGACTCACATTAACATAAATTGCCAATGAAAGCATCTTCGTTGTCACTGACACTTTTCATCCTGTTCAAGTCAGACCGGAGCTGAAGATGAGTAAGTAGGGAGACTTTTGGCAAAGGACGGAGATTGATTTGCACTAACATTCTACAAGTTGTACTTGCCTATCCAAAAAATATGATTAGATTGCATATAATGAGTTTTCAATTTTGCGCTAGGGCTATTTGCAGGGGCAGAACAGAACAGAGCCGAGCCGCATATGAAAATTTGGGAGAGGGACCATCGATGATGCTCCACCATCCCAGGCCCACACTTTGCACTCAGAAGAGTGAGCTTGTGCGGGTCTGGCACATGCGCAGTAAAATTTACACACTTTACGGCAGTGATGAGCAACAGGAAACCTGCAGGTAGTCAGCAGTCCATCAGCCTTTGCTTGTTGTCACCCAGCCGGTCACTCCTGATTTGATTAGAACGGGTCAGTCGACTTCCTAATCCAGGGGTCAGGGAACTTTTTTAATTTTGCCCCAAAATATATTTAGATACGCCGACGTTACCACCTTGATTTGAAAGGAAGGAAATCATATATTATTAATTATTGGAATTCAAAATTTTATTGAATCTATTCAAAATTTCTTTGAAAGCTTCAACTTCAAACTTCAGGTTTTGAAGAAATGATGTTGCTACATTTTTGATAGGAGCAGGGCCATCTTTTCCATTGGGCACGATGGGCAGGTGCCTGGGGGCCCCACAGACAAGGGGGCCCCATAGGCAGGGCTCTTAATTAGAATAAATAATCCTGAAAAAAAAAAACTGCAAAAAAAACCTTCAAGGGTCACTGAACAAGTACATCTATCTATCTCTATCTCTATTTATCTATATCTATATCTCTATACATCTATATATATACATATATATATATATATATATATATATATATATATATATATATGTAGGGGCCCCGGTGCACTGCTTTGCCCGGGGGCCCATAATGTTGTTAAGATGGCCCTGGATAGGAGAGCATCAATATTGGAGCATTTCGATGAGCAATTTGGATACAGTCTTCAGCCTCCAATCGATTTCTCAGCTTTGTTTTTATGTTCGTTAGAGTGGAAAATCCTTGTTCGCAAAGGTAGGTTGTTGCAAAAGGCAGCAACTTTTTGACTGCCCCCTCATGTGCAATTTTGAATGCCTTTGCAGCTATTGACATCCAAAAATATGACAGATCTGCTTTGTTTTCAAATACAATACGTGCTTCATTATTGCATCGAAGCTCAAGAAGTGCCTCTGCCAACCCTTGAGGCTCTTCTGGTACAACAGCAATTTCACATTTAAAGGAGTCTACAATCCAACTGACAGCATGTGAATTGGCAGCATTACCCCCAGGAATTTCATGTTTGCCCCATTTAGGGTAATTTACCCCTGTTCCCTGACCACTGTCCTAATCACATGACCAAACATGACACAAGGAGGTCACACTGCACAGCGGAGGAGGAGGGAGTGCAGTGTGGTCTCCCCTCCTAACTCTGTGTGGCCCTTTGGAAGGTTGGTGGCCCTACAAAAAGACAGGGTTGCCCATCACTGCTTGATAAACATTTACCATCACACAGAGCGACTAGCTAGAATAGTTTGAGAACTCTGTTGTATACCATAAATCATCCTTGCAAATTACTGCAGGAACTTTATTTTATGTAAATCAAAAGCTTGCAATATATACATTTATTTTAGCTTGATAGCTACAACTCTAAACAGACACAAACATATCAACATAGATCCAATTATGGCTTATTGTTTATTTAATATTTTATCAGTATGGAGCAGGTATTAAGACACACTGGGATTCGTATCTCAATTAAAATGAGAGAGAACGACATCAATCACAGCATAGGACAGTTTCATTATTGATATTTTGTTTATGCAACTTTATAAAGTGCTTCTAAAATCATGAACACAATTATGTGTATGATTTTGTTCCTCTACAACATGTAGACACTCTCCGGTTTACTGATTAAAAACTCAAATTAAAAAGTGATGGATGGACGAACGTAGCAATTGAAAAGGGAAGATGATAATTTACTGAAATGCGTGAATGGGGATAAAAGGACGATTTGTTACATTATCCAACGTGTAGGTAAAAATTTCTATAAAAAGTGTTGCTCGGATTTTGCTATAGATACTGTAATAACTAAATCTAAAAGGTAGTCGCACTCTACAAAACAAGGACTAATAATATTCACACTATTGTACAAGATAAAGTCTCCCTGCACTAGCTAAAAGTGATATAAATGAACTAATGTAAATAGATGAGGCCGGTTTAATGCTGCACTGAGACCGATGATTAGTATAATGGGAGTCAGGTCATCTTCTGATGTAAATAAATTTGGTGGCATTTATTACATAGGGCAGCACGTTGGCTTAATGATTAGCACTTCTGTCTCACAGCACTGGGGTCATGAGTTTGATTCCCGACCATGGCCTTATCTGTGTGGAGTTTGTATGTTCTTCCCGTGTCTGCGTAGGTTTCCTCCGGGTGCTCCGGTTTCCTCCCACTCTCCAAAAACATACTGGTAGGTTAGATGGCTGCTATTAAATTGACCCTTGTCTCTCTCTCAGCCTGTGTGTGTGTGTATGTTGGGGAATTTAGACTGTAAGCTCCATTGGGGCAGACATTGATGTGAGTTCTCTGTACAGTGCTGCGTTATCAGAGGTGCTATACAAATAAATGATAATGATGATTTACATGTACAGTGTCTGAATACACAATTCACTGGAATTCATTCTCTTTCGTAGCATTATTCCATCGAAACGGTCGGCAAAGCCTCATGTTGATGGATGTGGTCCTGTGGCAATTCATTCCTGAGATATTTATGTCACTCTTCTCCTCCCTGTGACCCCTCTTCAGGTCCCCAAGTAACTGGTTGGGTTGTTAAGAGATACTTTCTCATTTCAGTAGACTAGGATTTCCCTTTTCACTTGGGTACCCGAATTTTCCCCTCTAGAACCCACATAAGTCTCTCCTAGCGCACCAATACACTCGGATACCGATTCTCACATTGATCAGGTTCCGCTGAACTCTAAAGTCTCTCTACCTTAGCCGGCACATGATCTACCATACTCAACTTTACTAATACATCTTTCTCTCTCTTGACTCCTTGAAACCTCTCACTCAAAATCTCTGTCCTTTATCTGCTGTTCTCGACTCCAATCCTACTTGGCGTAACATACACACTTATGCCACATTTATCATCATTTACCAATCAGTAAACCTATTTTTATTTTCATTAGTAGAGTGTCACGGGCACTAGGAGTCTTTACCCAGGGATCACCAGGTGATAGGCTTACCAGAGCAGTATAGGTGGTAATATGGTACTCTGGTAGCAGGGTGATCACGGAACAGGAAATAGCAGATGATGAGATGCTCAGGAAAGTCTATGACTAGCAGCACTGGCAATATGGAGGTAGTAATACACGAGGAACTGTATGGACAAAGGACACGTGAAGGTAGTCAGTGGTCTGCGGTAGCAAGTTGTACCACTGCTATAGTGAGGAGGAATGTCCAACAGAAACGAGGAGGTGATGAGAGTCAGCGGTCTGCGGATAGCAAGTTGTACCGCTGTCTGAGTGAAGGAATGGAATCCAAGTGGAGGTATCCGGGGAGTCAGTGGTCTGCGTTAGCAAGTTGTACCACTGCTATGTGAGAGGATACTGGAACAGGTGAAACTGTAAACAGGAGTCAGTGGTCTGCCACTAGCAAGTGGTACTACTGAATATATATGTGAGGAGGTGCACGGGGAGAGACTGCAACACAATATATACACGGGCACCTTGACTTTGATCCACAGTAATATGCACAATATAAATGTATAAATGACTGAACAACACTGCCAATATAGAAAGTCTCTTGAAGTAATCCGGCATAAGATAACACAGTCAATGATGGCAATAGACTCAGCGGATAGTACACTCCAGAGGAGAACCAACACAGTCCAGCAAGGTATGCAATACACAGCACAGTCAATGGGAAGTATGCATACCGTGGTTCAGGAGAAGGCAGTCAGACAGGAGTGCAGAGATACCTGAAGGGCCGGAGGCCAGCAGGATACAAGTCCCTGGATGGGTGAAGCAGGGGTCTAGCAGGTGCAGCGCACAGGTAGGTAGACCAGCAGGGAACACAGGAAGGCGTGGAGAGCGGATCAGCAGTAGATGGATGAGTAGCGCTGAGAAGTAACAGCAGCGGGTCTCTGCGGGAACACGGAGGTAACCAATAGCAACCAGCAGGTGCAGTAACGATGGGACACCGGAGCAGAGTTGAACTGGAACAGGTGATCACGGAGAGTAGCGGGTAGCAATAGTGGCAGCAGACTCAAGGAAACACAGTAGAGTAGACAAGGACTGAAGACTGAAGCGCACAGAGGCAGCGGATAGGAATCAGTTAAACAGTCACGATGAAACACAGACGGGTTGCAGGTTGAAGACTGTAGTGCACGGAGGCAGCGGATAGGAATCAGCTAACAGTCACGATGATGAAACACAGACGAGTTGCAGGTAGAAGACTGTAGTGCACGGAGGCAGCGGATAGGAATCAGCTAGCAGTCACGATGATGAAACACAGACGAGTTGCAGGTTGAAGACTGTAGTGCACAGAGGCAACGGATAGGAATCAGCTAACAGTCACAATCATGAACAGGTGAGTGGATGTGGATGAAAGACTGTAGTGCACGGAGGCAGCGGATAGGAATCAGCTAACAGTCACGATGATGAAACACAGACGAGTTGCAGGTAGAAGACTGTAGTGCACGGAGGCAGCGGATAGGAATCAGCTAGCAGTCACGATGATGAAACACAGACGAGTTGCAGGTTGAAGACTGTAGTGCACAGAGGCAACGGATAGGAATCAGCTAACAGTCACAATCATGAACAGGTGAGTGGATGTGGATGAAAGACTGTAGTGCACGGAGGCAGCGGATAGGCATCAGCTAACAGTCCCAATAATACATGGTAGAGTTGAAGTGGTTAGAAGACTGTAGTGCACGGAGGCAGCGGATAGGAATCAGCTCACAGTCACGATGATACAGTAGATGGTAGAAGTGGTATGGGAACCACAGTAGTAGAAGTGGTTTGGAAACCACAGAGGTAGAAGTGGTTTGGAAACCACAGGAATCAGCAGGGCTGAATAAACAAGGAAACACAGGAACACCTTCAGAGACTCATGGGGAATGAGACTCCAAGATCAGGCAACGTGGTGTTGACCACAGGTGCTTAATATAGGGAGGTTGCCTGATCTGCCAATTAAGTTAAAGGAACATACACTGGAGGTATAGAAAGGGCTGCGCATGCGCAGTCCCTCAAGATGGAGGACGGCCACGGTTCCTAAATGTCCGGGAAGAAGCACTCACAGTCCGGTGAGTGACATAGAGAAATGAAATGCAAAAAAAAATAGTCACAAAATATACTTTTACGGTGTAACTGAACTTTAAAATTAACTTTTTTGCAGTAATATCAATTAATTGGTTTTATAATATTCTTTTTAAATCACAAACTCTGATTTTAAAGGCAACAGGAACTTGTCATATTTAAATAATGATGGTAAATAACTCTTTAAATATGTTTTCCAAAATGTTTATTTTAAAAAATTAAAAGGTAATTGTGGATCTAAGGTCATGGGGAGCAGAATAGGTTTCCGAGGGCAGAGATCCACTTGAAAAGTTATCTAAATCAGGAATTTGCTCTTTAACCAGCTTTGTCGGCTTAAATGTCAACGATAGGCTTGAAAATGATTAAGCAAGAATTACGTTAATGAGATATCTGAAGAGAACTTGGTTTCAAAGGGTCAGAAATGACAGTGCTGACAGAAGGGAGAAAGGACAAGAAAACATTTTACTTTTCAATGAGCTCGGAACTTGGAACTGGCACAGACGACTATAACTCAGTGACGGCAATTGATAGTTAGGGGATTAAATAAATTAGAGTTGATTGTTGTAATAAACAGGGTTCTTGAGTTCAACTACTTTCCCAGGAATAGAATGTCTGTGAGTGTAATGAATAATACAATGGATGCTGTATTTTCAGTACGACAGAAATATAAGTGGGAGATAAATTGAAAGTGATATGTTATATTGTATCACTTGGGGAATAGGCCATGTAGTAAACATCTTGTGTCCTCCAAGATGCTTCGGGATTGTGTTAAGCTGCCCAGAGATACCGGCCCATTTTGTTAAATAAACCTCCAGGATCCTGTTAACAGAAATGTGGTTGTTTTTTTCTGGAAATAGAGGCACTGGCCATAATAATAAACAAAAAACAACCACACTTTCTATAGATTTAAAGGCATTATGTATTAGCAAGGGAAATATGAGGACGACTATTATTTATAGTATGCAAAAGTCAAAGCTGTTGACCTCAATCCAGCCTTGTCTGAATAGTCTAATAGTGCACTTAGCAAACCCCTACACTGGCTCGCCGTATCACCCAGAAGTCAAATGAATTACTCACCCTCACCTACAAAGTTCTCAACGTCTCCACCCCTTCATCCACATCTAGCCTATCTTAGGATACTCTCCCTCTTGTACTCTTAGATTTACCTCTGACCTACGCTTCACCTCACTTATGTATTTCCTTACCACGCCAGATCAGAGAGTCAAATGTTCAATAAAAACCCCTCTCTTTATTGGAGCTTACCCTACTTCCACCTATACTACTCACACTGATGCACCCTCACACCTATCCTTTTCCCACCTATACTACTCACACTAATGCACCCTCACACCTACCCTACTCCCACCTATACTACTCACACTAATACACCCTCACACCTACCCTACTCCCACCTACACTACTCACACTGATACACCCTCACACCTACCCTACTCCCACCTATACTACTCACAGTAATACACCCTCACACCTACCCTACTCCCACCTACACTACTCACACTGATACACCCTCACACCTACCCTACTCCCACCTATACTACTCACACTAATGCACCCTCACACCTACCCTACTCCCATCTATACTACTCACACTATTTCACCCTCACACCTACCCTACTCCCACCTAAACTACTCACACTAATACACCCTCACACCTACCCTACTCCCACCTACACTACTCAAACTGATACACCCTCACACCTACCCTACTCCCACCTATACTACTCACACTAATGCACCCTCACACCTACCCTACTCCCATCTATACTACTCACACTATTTCACCCTCACACCTACCCTACTCCCACCTAAACTACTCACACTAATACACCCTCACACCTACCCTACTCCCACCTACACTACTCAAACTGATACACCCTCACACCTACCCTACTCCCACCTATACTACTCACACTAATGCACCCTCACACCTACCCTACTCCCATCTATACTACTCACACTATTTCACCCTCACACCTACCCTACTCCCACCTAAACTACTCACACTGATACACCCTCACACCTACCCTACTCCCACCTAAACTACTCACACTAATACACCCTCACACCTAACCTACTCCCACCTATACTACTCACAGTAATACACCCTCACACCTACCCTACTCCCACCTACACTACTCACACTGATACACCCTCACACCTACCCTACTTCCAGCTATACTACTCATACAAATGCACCACACTCGCTCCTCTTGCTTCAGCTGTGCCATCTTCCACCTACAATGTAAGCTCTCTCATGAGCAACGCCCTCCCTAAACTTTGTTTTATTTCTGCATTAATTTTGCCTACCTTGTATGTCCCTGTTTTATGTATGTCCTGTTTTCCGCACTGTCCAGCACTACAAAGCACTGTGGTGCCTTACAAATCTACAATAATTATTATCTACAATAATAATAGTAATACAAGTCTAGTAGTTTCAGCTTTATATACAAGTCTTTGTTGCAATATAAAAGGGCTCTGCCGCCATGCTGGCAGAGCCCTAATATATTGCCACAAAGATTTGTGTTTACAGGTACATGATAGCCTTCAAAATAAAGAAATATTGTACAATGGATGCATGTCAGTGCTACGGAATTTGCTGGCGCTATATAAATAAATGTTGATGATGATGATGACGTAATGTTTTCTTAAAAAAAGAAAAATCCTGCCGCAGCCTCACTACACAGCAGACTGAACTAACTTCAAATATCGGCTGTGAAATTTGATTCACACAAAATCTCCTTACATTAATAAATTAGAAATTAAGGAGTCAGTTCACTTTTTTTAAAATCAGGTTGGATTAATGTTCATGCTATTGTATTCAGTCTAATATATTGTAGTCTGCAAAGCTGATCCCTCCCCATCCCACTCTTTACATTTCTCTAGTGGACTATTTCACTTTTCTACACGACCTTTGCCTCCTGTTTTTATAATTAGTTTATTTAGGGAGTATTCACCACTAGAGGGCGCCTCTATCTTTACTGTACAGAAAATACTTTTTCCAGCATCAATGCTGAATGACTGATGTGAAAATACAGTGCAGTCAGGGCCAGACTGGGACTACAAATCAGCCCTGGCATTTAAAGCACACAGGCCCACCTCTATTCCAGATAATAATATTATAGTACTTTTTGCAAAGGTCACTGTTATACAGTTTCCCATGAGATACATATGTATTACGTGCAGCTTGACTCTCTATTTGTAGCATAGAGCTTACCAGTATCAGCTAATGGTATGTACAGGACCAGCAAGAGAAATTTGGGAACTATTGGTTCCGAAATCCATAGATGAGTAGCAAATAAACTGTGTGCCGCCACTGCACGGTGGTGCCAAAAAAGGGAGTGACCGCATTGTGCTGGGGTGTGGTCAACATGGCGTATTGATACATATATTGTAATAAAGCATTACATTTATCATGCCCTCCAAGCCACATTATGACACCCCCAGCCCACTCTATGTCACGGGCACTAGGAGTCTTTACCCAGGGATCACCAGGTGATAGGCTTACCAGAGCAGTATAGATGGTAATATGGTACTCTGGTAGCAGGGTGATCACGGAACAGGAAATAGCAGATGATGGAGATGCTCAGGAAAGTCTATGACTAGCAGCACTGGTAATATGGAAGTAGAAATACACGAGGAACTGTATGGACAAAGGACACGTGAAGGTAGTCAGTGGTCTGCGGTAGCAAGTTGTACCACTGCTATAGTGAGGAGGAATGTCCAACAGAAACGAGGAGGTGATGAGAGTCAGCGGTCTGCGGATAGCAAGTTGTACCGCTGTCTGAGTGAAGGAATGGAATCCACGTGGAGGTATCCGGGGAGTCAGTGGTCTGCGTTAGCAACCTGTACCACTGCTATGTGAGGGGAGCACGGGGAGAGACTGCAATACAGGGGATACACGGGCACCTTAAACTTGATCCACTATAACATGCACAATATATTAATGACTGAACAGCACTGCAATAATAGAAAGTCACTTGAGGAAATCCGGCACAGGATAACACAGTCAATGATGGCAATAGTCTCAGCGGATAGTAAACTCCAGAGGAGAACAAACTCAGTCCAGCAAGATATGCAATACACCAGCACAATCAATGAGAAGTATGCATACGTGGTTCAGAAGCAGGCTGTCAGACAGGAGTGCAGAGATACCTGAACGGCTGGAGGCCGGCAGGATGCGAAGTCCCTGGAGGGGTGAAGCGGTAATCAAGTAGGTGCAGCGCACAGGTAGGTAGACCAGCAGGGGAACAAATACTCAGGAAGCAGTAGTATGTAGGACTGGACTCCTGGAGGACCCTGAAGAGTAGCGATGATCTAGATGAGATGAAAACAGTGAGGCGCAGATCCGATGCAGACTGGCGAGTAGAGACCAGCGGGAACACGGAGAAGCACGGAGAGCGGATCAGCTGTTGTAGGACGAGTAGAACTGAGAAGTAGCAGCAGCAGGACTCTGCAGACACACGGAGGTAGCGGATGGCAACCAGCAGGTGCAGCAACGATGAAACACGGGAGAGCAGAGCTGAGCTGGAACTGTTGAGCACGGAGAGTAGCGGATAGGAATCAGTTGTAGCAGTCTCGAGGAAACACGGGAGAGATGAGATGAGCTGAAGACTGAAGCGCACGGAGGCAGCGGATAGGAATCAGCCAAACAGTCACGATGAAACACAGGCGAGTTGAAGTAGATTGAAGACTGTAGTGCACGGAGGCAGCGGATAGGAATCAGCTAACAGTCACGATGATACATAGCAGAGTTGAAGTGGCTTGAAGACTGTAGTGCACGGAGGCAGCGGATAGGAATCAGCTAACAGTCACGATGATACACAGGAGGGTTGAAGTGGTTAGGAAACCACAGGAGTAGAAGTGGTCTGGAAACCACAGGGGTAGAAGTGGTTTGGAAACCACAGGAGTGGAAGTGGTTTGGAAACCACAGGAATCAGCAGCGCTGAATACACGAGGAAACACCTTCAGAGGCTCACGGGAATGAGACTCCAAGATCAGGCAACGTGGTATTGACCACAGGTGCTTAATATAGGGAGTGTTGCCTGATCTGCCAATAAAGTTAAAGGAACAGATACTGAAGGGTTTGAAAGGGCTGCGCATGCGCAGACCCTCAGGATGGAGGACGGCCACGGTTCCTAAATATACGGGAAGAAGCACTCACAGTCCGGTGAGTGACAGTACCCCCCCTTTTAAAGGTGGGCACAGAACGCCTGGAATCGGGCTTGTCCGGATTTTTGGAATAAAACTTCTTAAGAAGAGCTGGGGCGCTGAGATCTTCAGCTTTGATCCATGAACGCTCCTCAGGACCAAAGCCCTTCCAATGAACGAGGAAACTGAGAACTCCTCGCGAAATTTTTGCGTCCAATACCTGAGTAATCTCAAAATCTTCCTCCTGATGAACTTGAACTGGCTGAGGTGCTGAAGGAGGAGTCGAGAAACGGTTGATGATGAGAGGTTTGAGCAAGGACACATGGAAGGCATCGGAAATACGAAGATTCTTAGGAAGTAGAAGTTTGACACAAACTGGATTTATTACTTGAATGATCCTATATGGACCAATAAAACGAGGAGCGAATTTCATAGATGGGACCTTCAAACGAATATTTTTGGTAGATAACCAGACACGATCTCCAATTTTTTGTGGTGGAATAGCCCGCCTCTTCTTATCTGCGAAAGACTTATATTTGTCAGATGTCTTCTTTAAACAGGTTTTGACCTGAGACCAGATGTTTTTGAAGGTCTGACAAACAGTCTCTACAGCAGGAACTTGGGTGGGAGGGAGGGCAGGAAATTCCGGAAAAGACGGATGGTGACCGTAAACCACAAAGAATGGAGTTTTGGACGATGACTCATGGTACATGTTGTTATGGGCGAATTCAGCCCAAGGAAGCAATTCTACCCAGTTGTCTTGATTGGCTGATGAGAACATCCTTATAAAGGTCTCGAGATCTTGATTGACCCGTTCAGTTTGTCCGTTTGATTGCGGATGGTAAGAAGATGAGAGTGCTAATCGTATGCCCAAGGTTTTACAAAGGGCCCGCCAGAATCTGGAAACGAACTGTACTCCTCTATCTGACACAATCTCAGACGGACATCCATGGATACGAAAGATGTCTTTAACGAAATGTTCAGCCAGAGTAGAAGAGGAAGGCAAACCAGACAAAGGGACAAAATGAGCCATCTTCGAAAATCTGTCTACCACTACCCAAATAGTATTACAATTTTTACTAGATGGCAGATCAGTAACAAAGTCCATACTAATATGGGTCCAGGGCTTGGCCGGAATGGGTAGTGGTTGCAGCAACCCCGCTGGAGTTCTGCGGGAGGATTTGAACTGAGAACACAATTCACAGGAAGCAACAAACTCTTTGACGTCTCTCCTCATCGAGGGCCACCAGTAACTTCGAGAGAGAATCTCAAAGGTCTTGCGTTCACCAGCATGTCCAGAAAAACGAGAAGAATGGAACCACGAAAGGATTTTCCTCCTCAGAGTAGGAGGCACGAAGGTCTTCCCAAATGGTAGCACTTTGGTGGACGAAGCAGCCAGCGAGATACATTTGGGGTCTAATATAGAATGGTTGGAAACCTCTTCAACGTCAGAGGACGTCACAAAAGCTCGAGATAGAGCATCAGCTTTCTTGTTCTTGGCAGCTGGTTTGAAGGTTATAATTAATTCGAAACGGGAAAAGAAAAGAGACCATCTTGCTTGACGAGGATTCAAGCATTGGGCAGACTGTAGATATGACAGGTTCTTATGATCTGTGAAAATCGTCACCGGGTGACGAGCTCCTTCCAATAAGTATCTCCACTCCTCTAATGCAACTTTGATAGCCAGCAACTCCTTGTCCCCGATCGTGTAATTTTTCTCTGCAGGCAGGAGACCCCGAGAGTAAAAGGCACAAGGATGGAATTTTTGTTGCTCCGAGCGTTGGGAGAGAATGGCTCCTAAGCCCACATTAGAGGCATCTACTTCTAGGAAGAAGGGAAGTGTCACATCAGGCTGTCGAAGAATGGGAGCAGAGGAGAAGGACTCTTTAAGAATTTGAAAGGCTTGGAGGGCCTCGGATGACCATTGCTTAGTATTGGCCCCTTTACGAGTCAGGGCCACAATAGGAGATGCAATGGACGAGAAGTCTTGAATGAAGCGTCTATAGTAATTGGCGAAACCTAAAAAACGCTGAATAGCACGAAGAGTAGTTGGCTGGGGCCAATGTAATACAGCATTCACCTTGTCTGGATCCATCTTCAGGCCAACTCCGGAAACAATATACCCCAAAAATGGAATCTGGGGCAACTCGAATGAACATTTTTCTAGTTTACAGAATAATGAATTTTCCCGGAGTCTGGAAAGGACCTCTGCCACATGTTGGTGATGAGAAGGCAGGTCCTGTGAGAAGATCAATATGTCGTCCAGGTAGACAACGACACATACATATAATAAGTCCCGAAAGATCTCATTAACGAAGCCTTGGAAAACAGCGGGGGCATTGCACAACCCAAAAGGCATTACTAGATATTCATAATGCCCATCTCTGGTGTTGAACGCTGTCTTCCATTCGTCACCGGGACGGATTCTAATTAAATTATAGGCACCACGAAGATCCAACTTGGTAAAGATCCGAGCTCCCTTGATGCGATCAAATAACTCAGTGATCAACGGAATGGGATACCGATTCTTAATAGTAATGGCATTGAGTCCACGAAAATCTATGCAGGGGCGTAGTGATCCATCCTTCTTTTTTACGAAGAAGAATCCGGCTCCAGCGGGAGAGGTGGAAGGTCGAATAAACCCTCGCTGGAGATTCTCCTGGATGTACTCAGATGTGGCTTGAGTTTCAGGTAACGAAAGTGGATAGACCCGACCCCTAGGAGGAGTCTTGCCAGGTAGAAGATCGATCGGACAATCCCAAGAACGATGAGGAGGAAGACGTTCAGACTGAGCTTTATCAAAAACATCGGCAAATGAAGCATACTGAGGAGGGAGTCCCGGTGAGGAAGATGAGATGGAAGATTGCTGTACTTTAAGAGGAATGACTTGAGAAAGACAATGATGATGACATTCAGCTCCCCAAGACGTAACTTGAGGAGTGCGCCAGTCAATCTGGGGAGAATGACATTGAAGCCATGGAAGGCCTAAGACAATCGGACTTGTCGTAACAGGAAGAATTAAAAACGAGATCTCTTCATGGTGTAGCACACCAATCTGAAGTGTTACTGGAGACGTACTCTGAGTGATGAGACCATTGATGAGACGTGATCCATCTATAGCAGTCACAGTAATCGGTGTTTTCAAAGTAATCACTGGTAGGGACCATTGATTCACTAGGGATTTAGAAATGAAATTTCCTGCTGCTCCAGAATCAATCAGTGCCTGAGACTCAAAGGATTTGGTAGCAAAGGAAATCGTAACATCAAAAGCGCAGACTTTTAATTTCATAGAAGATGGAGAGGACTCCAGGGACCCTAACTTCACCTCTCCAGAACTAGTTAGGGCCTGGCATTTCCCGATTTCTTAGGGCAAGAACTGAGCATATGTGAGGAATCAGCACAATAGATACAAAGTCTATTCTTTACTCTTCGTTTCCTCTCTTCTAAAGATAATTTGGAACGTCCTATCTCCATGGGAATCACGGAAGGTGAAGCTGGACGAAACTGAGGGGTTGAGCGAAGAGGTGCTTTAACTGAAGTTGTTTTCTCAGATTCTATTTCACGAAACCTCATGTCTACACGATGGCAAAGAGAGATCAAATCTTCTAGTGACGAAGGAAGCTCTTGGGTAGTCAGTGCATCTTTAATTTTATCGGAGAGCCCCTGCCAGAAGGCGGCAATTAATGCTTCAGTGTTCCACTGAAGTTCAGAGGCTAATATCCTAAATTGAATGACGTACTGGCCTACTGTATGAGAACCTTGATGTAAACGAAGAATGCTGGAAGCAGCGGAGGTCACACGACCTGGTTCATCGAACACACTTCGGAACATAGAAATGAATTTGGCACTATCTTGTAATACAGGATCGTTACTCTCCCACAGAGGGGAGGCCCAAGCCAGAGCTTGTCCAGAAAACAATGAGATAAGATAGGCCACTCTGGAACGGTGGGTAGAAAAATTTTGAGGTTGGAGCTCAAAATGAACTGAGCATTGGTTAAGGAAACCCCTACAAGTTTTGGGGTCTCCATCGTACTTTGACGGAGTAGGCAGGTGAAGCGTGGGAGCTGTAGACACCTGGGATGGCACTGGGGAAACGGAGGAAAGCACAGGAGCTTCAACATTAGCTGTAACAGGCTGTCCAGATGGTCCTTGGGAGGGTAACGACTGGTAGCATTGAAGTAACAGCTGTTGGCGAGCATCCTGTTGCTCCACACGGGTGACCAGATGCTGCAGCATCTCTTTGGCTGTAGGTTCCGTATCTGGGTCTGTCATGGTCTGATCTTACTGTCACGGGCACTAGGAGTCTTTACCCAGGGATCACCAGGTGATAGGCTTACCAGAGCAGTATAGATGGTAATATGGTACTCTGGTAGCAGGGTGATCACGGAACAGGAAATAGCAGATGATGGAGATGCTCAGGAAAGTCTATGACTAGCAGCACTGGTAATATGGAAGTAGAAATACACGAGGAACTGTATGGACAAAGGACACGTGAAGGTAGTCAGTGGTCTGCGGTAGCAAGTTGTACCACTGCTATAGTGAGGAGGAATGTCCAACAGAAACGAGGAGGTGATGAGAGTCAGCGGTCTGCGGATAGCAAGTTGTACCGCTGTCTGAGTGAAGGAATGGAATCCACGTGGAGGTATCCGGGGAGTCAGTGGTCTGCGTTAGCAAGCTGTACCACTGCTATGTGAGGGGAGCACGGGGAGAGACTGCAATACAGGGGATACACGGGCACCTTAAACTTGATCCACTATAACATGCACAATATATTAATGACTGAACAGCACTGCAATAATAGAAAGTCACTTGAGGAAATCCGGCACAGGATAACACAGTCAATGATGGCAATAGTCTCAGCGGATAGTAAACTCCAGAGGAGAACAAACTCAGTCCAGCAAGATATGCAATACACCAGCACAGTCAATGAGAAGTATGCATACCGTGGTTCAGAAGCAGGCTGTCAGACAGGAGTGCAGAGATACCTGAACGGCTGGAGGCCGGCAGGATGCGAAGTCCCTGGAGGGGTGAAGCGGTAATCAAGTAGGTGCAGCGCACAGGTAGGTAGACCAGCAGGGGAACAAATACTCAGGAAGCAGTAGTATGTAGGACTGGACTCCTGGAGGACCCTGAAGAGTAGCGATGATCTAGATGAGATGAAAACAGTGAGGCGCAGATCCGATGCAGACTGGCGAGTAGAGACCAGCGGGAACACGGAGAAGCACGGAGAGCGGATCAGCTGTTGTAGGATGAGTAGAACTGAGAAGTAGCAGCAGCAGGACTCTGAAGACACACGGAGGTAGCGAATGGCAACCAGCAGGTGCAGCAACGATGAAACACGGGAGAGCAGAGCTGAGCTGGAACTGTTGAGCACGGAGTGTAGCGGATAGGAATCAGTTGTAGCAGTCTCGAGGAAACACGGGAGAGATGAGATGAGCTGAAGACTGAAGCGCACGGAGGCAGCGGATAGGAATCAACCAAACAGTCACGATGAAACACAGGCGAGTTGAAGTAGATTGAAGACTGTAGTGCACGGAGGCAGCGGATAGGAATCAGCTAACAGTCATGATGGCACACAGGTGAGTTGAAGTAGATTGAAGACTGTAGTGCACGGAGGCAGCGGATAGGAATCAGCTAACAGTCACGATGATACATAGCAGAGTTGAAGTGGCTTGAAGACTGTAGTGCACGGAGGCAGCGGATAGGAATCAGCTAACAGTCACGATGATACACAGGAGGGTTGAAGTGGTTAGGAAACCACAGGAGTAGAAGTGGTCTGGAAACCACAGGGGTAGAAGTGGTTTGGAAACCACAGGAGTGGAAGTGGTTTGGAAACCACAGGAATCAGCAGCGCTGAATACACGAGGAAACACCTTCAGAGGCTCACGGGAATGAGACTCCAAGATCAGGCAACGTGGTATTGACCACAGGTGCTTAATATAGGGAGTGTTACCTGATCTGCCAATTAAGTTAAAGGAACAGGTACTGAAGGGTTTGAAAGGGCTGCGCATGCGCAGACCCTCAGGATGGAGGACGGCCACGGTTCCTAAATATACGGAAAGAAGCACTCACAGTCCGGTGAGTGACACTCTACTTATGCTTCTGGTGCTGCCGACACCCATCAAAGTGGGAACTTCCTGTAGAGTGAGCAGGGAAACTCTTTGCCTCACGAGATAACCAAATCTTGTGATACTTAGAGCTCCTCGGCTTGCTCTGCAGGCTGTGTCCCTTCCCCTAACCAGAGCTGAATTAAGGCTTGGTGGACCAAATACACAGGCAATACTGTGTGCACTACTGTTAGATGCACACAGCTCTGCCTTCACAAGCAGTACGTTGTGAAGCGGGACATACCTCCAAACTGTCCTTGCAGTCGGACCAAATCCTGACTAAGCGAGACAGTCACCCAAATTCAGGGCTGTCCCATCAGATTCAGGACAGTTGCAGAATTTCCTGCTCTCTCCTACCTGTCTTGTTTCTTTCACCACTTGTAGCAGATGGTTTCTTTAGCTCAGTTCCTGTTTGTCTTGATCCTGGAATATTGGAGGCCCTATTTTGAAAAAAATGGGTACATGAGATTTAGAAAGCTACAACCAGCCCCGGTGTTAAATCAGTAGCACTCACGTTTTATAATTAGGTCTCCCTCCATTTCCAACAATAATAATGTTCACATTTAATAAGTAGACCTATTTCCCTCCAATCAGCCCCAACATTAATTTAACAGTTTACCCATTTACTCAAAACATATTTCCCTCCCTCCAAACAGTCCCAGCAATAAATTAAATAGCATTAAAGTTTAATAAATATAGCCATTTTCCACAACCATTCCCGGAAATAAATAATTCACATACACATTTAATAAATAGCCCTCCTCCCCAAAATCAGCCCCATATTCAATTGATAGCTCTAAACCACCACCGCATTAAATTAAAGGTTTCTTCACCTCACCTTAAATAATTAGCCCCTACCTACACTCCACCATTAAATAGTCTACCTCCCACACTATATTAAGATCCTTCCCTCACACACCATATTAATATACTGTGGCCACACACACACACACACGCCTGATTACAAAACTGCGGCCACACACACTATATTAACATATCACACACACACACACTATATTGACATATCACACACACGCGCTATATTGACATATCACACACACGCTATATTGACATATCACACACACGCTATTTTGACATATCACACACACACACACGCTATATTGACATATCACACACGCTATATTGACATATCACACAGACGCTATATTAACATATCACACACTCTATTGACATATCACACACACTCTATTAACATAGCGCGCACACGCACACACACACACACACACTGTAATAACATAGCGCACACACACTCTATTAATGTATATTTTCACTTACTTCCTCCTGCAGCCATGTTCTCTCTTCCCCCTCCCCTGCAGCCATGTTCTCTCTCCCCCCCCTTGCAGCCATGTTCTCTCTCCCCCCCCTGCAGCCATGTTCTCTCTTCCCCCCCCTGCAGGCATGTTCTCTCTCCCCCTCTGCAGCCATGTTCTCTCTCCCCCCCCTGCAGCCATGTTCTCTCTCCCCCCCTGCAGCCATGTTCTCTTTCCCCCTTTGCAGCCATGTTCTCTCTCCCCCCCTGCAGCCATGTTCTCTCTCTCCCCCTGCAGCCATGTTCTCTCTCCCCCCCCTGCAGCCATGTTCTCTTTCCCCCTCTGCAGCCATGTTCTCTCTCCCCGCCCTGCAGCCATGTTCTCTCTCCCTCCCTGCAGCCATGTTCTCTCTCCCCCCCCTGCAGCCATGTTCTCTTTCCCCCTCTGCAGCCATGTTCTCTCTCCCCCCTGCAGCCATGTTCTCTCTCTCCCCCCGCAGCCATGTTTTCTCTCCTCTTCCTCCCCTGCAACCATGTTCTCTCTATCCCCTCTGCAGCCATGTTCTCTCTCTCTCCCCCCTGCAATCATGTTCTCTCTCCTCTTCCCCCCCCCCCCCGCAGCCATGTTCTCTCCCCCCCGCCCCCCCGCAGCCATGTTCACTTCCCCCTCCAGTTACTGTCCCTCTCCCCCTGCGCCATTTTCCCTATCACCCGAAAGGAATTAAAATATTAAAAGTAAAATAAAACACTTACCTCATAAACCTGCTGGAATGGACTCTCTGCCCTGAATGACTGAACCGCACATTGGGAGGTTTCCTGCGCGGCCGCGCATGACGTCATGACGTCACGTCGCATGGCCGCACAAAACCTAAAGCGGCAGGACCCCACAGCGCCAGGAGCCGGACCGGCCCACACAGCCATCGGCCCATCTGGCAAATGCCAGAAGTGCCAGGTGGCCAGTCCAGCCCTGAGTGCAGTATACTATGTAGCACTCATAAAAATAAATCATAAGGCAAGATCAACTGCTCGCTCCTTTTTACAGACCTGTTTTCTAAGGAGGTTAAAAAAAAGCTTGAAAAGTACCCGGGTTTATAGTTTGTATTCATAATTAGTGCCCTCCACACCAGGCTGAGCTCAATATACAGGGTCTATGAACCAAAACAGGTGTGTGATGGAGACAAGTAAAAAGGACATGGTGTAGCTGGAAACACACCACATATTTTAAGCTATTAAGACTTGTAAATGCTATGATCATTTCACCACACTACATCCCGTCTTTATAGCCCAAAGGTCCAGCATATCATACATCCAGGTTACCGTTGGACTTTATACTATTTGCTCTACTGTCAGACATATTAAATAACACAGGTGTCTAATATATTCTATAGTTTATATACCCCACGTATTATACAACTTCAATGCATACTACATAGAAAAAAGTTGCATCCTGACAAGCCTTTTATATAGCATCAGTGCCCAGCATGTTATAGAGCCCCAATGTCAGTCATATTATATAGTCACTGTTGCCCATATGTTATATAGCTCCACTGTCCAGCATATCACACACCCACAGTGTCCAGCACATTAAACAGCTCAATCAGGTACCTCAATGTCCAACACATTATACATCTTCCTTAGTCATGTTACATATACATACTTCTAGCATCTTATATAGCTCCACTGTCCAGCATATCATACAGCCACAGTGTCCAGCATATTACATAGCTCAATCTAGTACCTCAATTTCCAACACATTATACATCTTCCATAGTCATATTACATATACATACTTCTAGCATGTTATATAAATCCACTGTCCAACATACCATACAGCCACAGTGTCCAGCATATTATATAACTTGATCTAATACCCAAATGTCAAATATATAATAGATCACCAGTCATATTGCATAACCACATCTCTAGTATGTTATATAGCTCCATTATCATAGTCATTGCCAACATGATCATCATCATTATCATCAACGTTTACTTCCAGCATATTATACAGCCACAGCGCCCAGCATACTAAATAGCTCCAGTTTGTAGAAATTCGGTGTCCAACATATTAGAAAACAAAAAGAGGGCATGTCCTGTAAACAGAAGATATTTTTGAAAAATCATGTTTTTAAAAAGCCTATATTTACATGTTAGTAAAAGAATATGAATAGAACCTATGGATTCCAACGGCCCCATTCCCGTTTGAACTTGCGCACGTGGTTGGGAGCATTTGGGCCACAACAGCATTTATTGGGTGTTTCATGCTCTATTTACTTGCACGTCCTCCGTTGTTTCCCCCAGACCACAAGTGCAAGAGCTGGTTACCACTTACTCCCGTACACGACGGCGTTTCCCAGTGTGTGACACCTCTGGGTAATCAACTTGAATGTGTCAGAACGTGGGAAAGAATTCTGCTTCCTGAAACGTACAGAAGCTGTTGTGCCCGTTACAACACGCCTTCTGCCATTGCCCACGTATAAGCGGAGATCAGTAAAACTCTTTCCTGCCAATCAGACCAAGCTGCCAGCCGGGCACAAACTCAGAATACAAGACAGAAAATCATACCAAGTACATGTTTGTAACATTTGTAAAGCTTCATAATTAAAACGCAGTCCAAGTAACAATATTGCTTGGACTTTTATTTGCATTCCACACAAAAATGCCAAACAGAATATTTATTTATTGGCTCCATCCAAAATACACAACTTGGGGGTAAATGTATCAAGTTCCGATATCTGCAAGTCGGCGAAAATCGGCGACTTTGTGGGGGAAATTAAAGCGGCGATGGTTTGTAAGAGCAAACTTGTTGTCACGCACCGGACTCCCGCTGCCTCCCCGGGAGCCGGCGGGTGTACCCGCTAACTACAGAGGCCATCCCCACCAAGACCCGCTATTTTCTTTCACTTACCTGGTCCACGCTGCTGCAACTCTCCAGCGCTGTCTCTCCCCTTCTTCCGTTCAGCGCTCAGTGGTTCTGCGCATGCGCAGAACCGTCTAACTGCTTTATGTGTTCTCACTGCCCTCTATTGGCTGGTCAATTGGAACTGCACTATATCTACTTCCTCTGACCAGAACTCAATGCTGGTTCTTTCAGTCAATCCCTGACTTTAAGATTGGAAACAGCTCCTGTGTCTTTGCTATTCCCTCAAGCTTCCAAGCTACGTCTCTCCGGGGAACTCACCTCCAGGTGACTACGCTGCTAGCATTCCGGTAAAGCACTTCCAAGTGGCGACACTACCTTTTCCTGCTAACCAGCTCCCTAGTGACTACTTCGCTGAACATCTCAGTTATATTTTCTCTCTCGAGTGACAACGCTGCCAAACCTCCCGCCTAAACACTGCTAGCAAGTGACAGCGCTGCTTCTACCTGATTCTACGCTCCGTCTGCTGTGTTCGCTGAGAACTTCTCCAGGGGACCGCGACCTGCAAGTGGAAGCCGCAAAAGCCCATATTCCCTTGCGGGAATCTCTGGTGAACACCTTCCACTTGTTAGACTCCGCGCCCCTCGCTGAAGTAACGTCTATCTCGGCTGAACTATCAGGATCCAGTTGAAGTCTCTCTGGTAACGTGACACTAAGAACCAGCCATGTCAGATCCTGATAGAGAACCTTCCGCCAAGGACATGCTTCAACACCTGGTTGGAAGAGTGGAGCGTCAGGATGCAGTTCAGATGCAACTTCTGCAAGGTTTGCAAACTCTTGCATCCCGTTTAGACGCCTTACAGGAGACCCCGCCCCAGCCGGCTGCTCAACCACAAGCAGTCGAAGTCCCTGCTGCAGCCGCTTCCTCTCTGCGTTTGCCTACACCCTCCAAATTTGATGGTGATCCTACCTCTTGCCGAGGCTTTTTAAATCAGTGCTCCATTCAATTTGAGTTATTACCTCAGAATTTTCCTACTCCCAGGTCAAAAGTCGCTTATATGGTCTCCCTCCTATCCGGGAAAGCCCTGGCATGGGCCTCGCCTCTTTGGGAACGTAATGACAATCTTCTCAATGATGTTTCCGCCTTCTTTTCGGCATTCAGGAGGATTTTTGATGAGCCGGGACGAGTGACGTCTGCTGCTACTAGCATCCTAAGACTACGTCAAAATTCCCGTTCTGTGGCCCAATACGTTATTGAGTTTCAGACCCTAGCTTCCGAGCTCCAGTGGAACGATGAGGCTCTTGTTGCTGCCTTCTGGCAAGGGCTGTCAGATAAAATCAAGGATGCCCTCTCTTCTCAAGAATTGCCACCCACCTTGGATGCCCTAATTTCTCTCTGCAACCGGGTAGATCTTCGGCTTCGGGAAAGATCGTCCGAGAAAGACCTTCCTAGACGGTCTACCTTTCGTCTAGCTCCTCGTTTCCAACCACCTACATCTACGGATGAGCCTATGCAACTGGGGCGCTCCCGTTTATCTCCGGATGAAAGAGAGAGAAGAATGAAGAATAAACTATGCCTATATTGTGGAGACCCTGGTCACCTCCTGGCTTCATGTACCCGGCGTTCGGGAAACGACAAACCCTAGCCTGCACTGGAGAGGTCAGTCTAGGGACTCTTACTTCCTCTCCAACTTCTTTTCCAGATCTAACGTGTTCTTTCCCTGTCACCTTACATTTGCTTTCAGGGCCCCAGTCGTCCAAGGCCTTGCTGGATTCTGGAGCAGCCGGGAACTTTATGTCACAATCTCTGGTCACTAGGCTAGCGCTGCCCACTGTTCCGCTGAAAAAGCCCTTGGCTACTACGGGCATTGACGGTTCCCGTCTCCCTAATGGAAGTATTCTTAAACGAACAAAACCCATCTCCATGCAAGTTGGGGCTCTCCACTGGGAAAAGATTTCCTTTCTCGTTCTCCCACTAACCATCAGCCCAATCATCCTAGGTCTACCATGGCTTCATCTACATTCACCCCATCTGGATTGGCCTTCATCACAAATCATTGCGTGGGGTCCTGCCTGCCCTCGCCAATGCCTAACACCAGTCAAACCTCTCGGTTTCACACAGATTCCTTCAGAACCCACCACAGTTATGTTACCGCACCAGTATTCTTCCTTTTCGGATGTCTTCTCTAAAGCCTCCTCTGAGCGTCTACCACCCCATCGAGCTTGGGATTGCCCCATCGATCTCATTCCGGGGAAAACTCCTCCACGAGGTCGAGTCTATCCGCTCTCACTGCCCGAGACAGAGGCTACTACACTCTACATCAAGGAGAATCTGCAACGTGGTTTCATCAGACCTTCCTCCTCACCCGCCGGGGCCGGGTTTTTCTTTGTGAAAAAAAAAGATGGAGCTCTCCGTCCGTGTATCGACTACAGAGGCCTGAACTCCATCACTATTAAAAACCGCTATCCCATTCCATTAATCACCGAACTCTTCGATCGCATTAAAGGTGCGAAAATCTTCACTAAACTCGATCTACGCGGAGCTTACAACCTGATCCGGATTCGCTCTGGGGATGAGTGGAAGACGGCTTTTAATACACGGGACGGCCATTACGAATATCTAGTGATGCCGTTTGGCTTATGTAACGCCCCAGCCGTCTTCCAGGGGTTTGTGAATGAAATCTTTCGCGATCTGCTATATTCCAATGTCGTAGTATATCTGGATGACATCTTAATCTTCTCCAAAGATCTTCCCAATCATCGTTTACATGTGGCTGAAGTTCTTTCCAGATTACGTACCAACCATTTGTTCTGCAAATTGGAGAAATGCATATTTGAGGTCCCTAAGTTGCCTTTCCTGGGCTATTTGGTTTCTGGCTCCGGTCTACAAATGGACCCGGGAAAAGTTCATGCTATAATCAACTGGCCCCAACCAACTACACTCAAATCCATTCAACGTTTTTTGGGTTTCTCCAATTACTACAGGCGCTTTATTGCTGGTTACTCATCTGTGGTGGCACCTCTGACAGCTCTCACCCGAAAAGGGGCAAACCCGCAAAATTGGACCGCAGAAGCATTGGAAGCGTTCCAATTTCTCAAAAGAGCCTTTTCATCGGCACCTATCCTCCAGCAACCCGATGTCTCTCTTCCTTTTTTCCTAGAGGTGGATGCATCTTCCACCGGTGTAGGAGCAGTCCTTTCGCAAAAAAATATTCAAGGCAAGTTCCATCCCTGCGCTTTCTTCTCCCGCAAGTTCCTGCCAGCAGAGAGTAATTACGCCATTGGGGATAAAGAACTCCTGGCCATGAAGTTGGCTCTAACTGAGTGGCGTTATCTGCTAGAGGGGGCTCGTCACCCGGTTACGATCTTCACGGATCATAAGAATCTACTCTATCTCCAGTCAGCCCAATGCCTGAATCCACGTCAAGCCCGCTGGTCCCTCTTTTTTACCCGCTTTGATCTGCAGGTCACCTTCAAACCCGGTATCAAAAATAGGAAAGCGGATGCATTATCCCGGGCTTTCCCAGAAAAGTTGGAATCAGACACCTTGCTGGAACGTCCCATCCTGGACTCCAAATGCATTAAATTATTCTCAACTTCCTCAAACCCCATTCCCCCCCAGGGAAAAACATTTGTTCCTCCTCATCTACGAAAGAGCCTTCTTCACTGGTGTCATTCTTCTCGATTTTCAGGTCATCTTGGCTCTCGTAAAACATTCGAACTACTCTCTCGACAGTACTGGTGGCCCAAATTCCACTCCGAAGTTAAAGATTTCGTGGCTGCCTGCCCTATCTGTGCCCAAAACAAAATTCCTCGCCAGGTTCCACAAGGGTTACTTCAACCTCTTCCACTACCTACCAAGCCATGGACCCATCTTAGCATGGACTTCATCACTGACCTACCTCCAGCTAATAAATTTAATACCATCTGGGTTATTGTGGACCGTTTCTCGAAAATGGCACACTTCGTTCCACTCATCGGCCTTCCATCCTCAGCATGTCTAGTTCAACATTTCATTAAGGAAATCTTCCGACTACATGGCTGCCCCGCTGAAATTGTCTCGGATCGTGGGGTACAATTTGTCTCAAAATTCTGGAGATCCCTTTGTCATCTTCTGGGTATCCGTCTGAAATTCTCCTCCGCATATCATCCCCAGACCAACGGCCAGACAGAAAGGGTCAATCAGGATCTGGAGACCTTTCTCAGGATATTTTCTTCAGCCAACCAGAGTAATTGGGTGGATTTGCTACCCTGGGCAGAGTTCGTACATAACAATTCCTTTCACGAATCCACATCAACCACTCCGTTCTCCGTGGTATTTGGAGGCCATCCGCGTATGCCAGAGTTTTCAGCCCTCCCTCCCACCCAAGTTCCAGCAGTTAACACTCTTCGACAGGACTTTCTATCCATCTGGTCTCGAGTTCGAAAGGCTCTTCAGAAATCCTCTACTCGCTACAAGCTGGCAGCAGATAAAAAACGCAGAGCTATTCCTCTTTTGAAGGTTGGCGACAAGGTGTGGTTATCTACAAAGAACATCCGTCTTAAAGTGCCCTGCATGAAACTTGCTCCTCGCTACATTGGTCCTTACAGGATCATTCAAGTAATCAGTCCCGTGTGTTTTAAGCTGCGGCTACCACCCACTCTACGTATTGCCAATGCCTTTCATATCTCCTTATTGAGACCACTCATCATTAATCGGTTCTCGATTCCTGTCACATCTACCACTCCCCTTTCCCTCCAACAAACTGATGAATTCGAGATCAGCCATATTCTGGATTCCAAAAATTCTAGAGGAACAATCAAGTATTTAGTGGATTGGAAGGGGTACGGTCCGGAAGAGCGCTCCTGGGTACGGGCTGCAGACATCCGTGCTCCTCTTCTGCTGAAAAAGTTTCATTCCAAATTTCCGAAGAAACCAGGTCCTAGGTGTTCGGTGCCCACCTCTAAAGGGGGAGGTACTGTCACGCACCGGACTCCCGCTGCCTCCCCGGGAGCCGGCGGGTGTACCCGCTAACTACAGAGGCCATCCCCACCAAGACCCGCTATTTTCTTTCACTTACCTGGTCCACGCTGCTGCAACTCTCCAGCGCTGTCTCTCCCCTTCTTCCGTTCAGCGCTCAGTGGTTCTGCGCATGCGCAGAACCGTCTAACTGCTTTATGTGTTCTCACTGCCCTCTATTGGCTGGTCAATTGGAACTGCACTATATCTACTTCCTCTGACCAGAACTCAATGCTGGTTCTTTCAGTCAATCCCTGACTTTAAGATTGGAAACAGCTCCTGTGTCTTTGCTATTCCCTCAAGCTTCCAAGCTACGTCTCTCCGGGGAACTCACCTCCAGGTGACTACGCTGCTAGCATTCCGGTAAAGCACTTCCAAGTGGCGACACTACCTTTTCCTGCTAACCAGCTCCCTAGTGACTACTTCGCTGAACATCTCAGTTATATTTTCTCTCTCGAGTGACAACGCTGCCAAACCTCCCGCCTAAACACCGCTATCAAGTGACAGCGCTGCTTCTACCTGATTCTACGCTCCGTCTGCTGTGTTCGCTGAGAACTTCTCCAGGGGACCGCGACCTGCAAGTGGAAGCCGCAAAAGCCCATATTCCCTTGCGGGAATCTCTGGTGAACACCTTTCACTTGTTAGACTCCGCGCCCCTCGCTGAAGTAACGTCAATCTCGGCTGAACTATCAGGATCCAGTTGAAGTCTCTCTGGTAACGTGACACTTGTCTTTACAAGCCATCGCCGCTTTAAATTTCCCCGCAAAGTCGCCAATTTCCGGCGACTTGCAGAAATCAGATCTTGATACATTTACCCCTTGATCTTTTTGAGATAAAAACATTAATTTAAAATTGTTATAAAAATATTATTGGCTACAATAATGTGCGTTATATTTCTGGTTCTATCTGAAAATGATCTGCTGGTTCTTATGAGCAGATGTGGCCGGGAATAAATCCTTCTGTTTCCTATTGGCTTTTATGAGGTCATTACAATATCTTACAGAGAAGCTCTATTTTTATTCCGCTGACATCAAAGGTCCAATTTTCAAACAGGTTCCTTTAATCCTACGTCTGCCATTGATAATCTTCTCCAAGTCGGTGAACTTTGTTGGAAAGTTCCTGGAAATTGAAATCAAACCTACCAGGCTCCTGTTCACAGGCTTTTTTATCTGAATCATCTGAAATTGATTCACAAAGGACATTTTTATATAATATACAGCGGGAAGTGGTCACAGAAGGCTGCTTCTTTCATGCCAAGTCTTCATGCTGAACTCCTTTACCTGGTAGATTTTAAGGGTATCAAAGGTTGAGTCTATCACAATGTCTCAGTCGTGTTTTTGCAGTGATTATGTCCATATTACCTAAGATATATCTCCCGATATTACTGTAATCCTCAGGATATTAACCAGTAACAGACATTCTTTTTGCCAGCTTAGCATTCTCCTAAAAGTAGCTGGTACGCAGGGCAAGGTGTGCCCACCTTACAGATGGAGTGGGTCTAATCGAAACAGTGCAGACTAGTAGCAATAGTGCACATAGCCTCTGCTGTGTCGCACCGACGTACATATTAGATTTGAGTGGGTGGCTATAGGGTTGAAGGTGGCACGCTTTCACGTCGTCTTGCTGTGCATTGAATATTTGTTTCACTTAAACTTAAGATATGAGACTTTAAAATGTAAATCTGTGGATACAAGGAAAAAAGATTAAAAAAGAAAGAATTTGGAACTAGAACGGGTTCAGAGAAGGGCGACAAAATTGATAAAGGGTATGGAGTCATTAAGTTATGAGGAAAGGTCAGCCAGTTTAGGCATGTTTACTTTAGAAAAGAGGCGTCTAAGAGGAGATATGATTACAAATACATTAAAGGGTCAATACAGAGAACTTTCATGGGAGCTTTTTACTAGGGATGTGCACCGGCCACTCTTGGTGTCTCGTGTTTTGTGTTTTGGATTCGGATTTGCTTGAGGTCTTGGGTTCGGATTTGTTTCGCAAAACACCTGACGAAAGGTTTTGGATTCGGATTTATTTTGAAAAAAACATAAAAAGTGTTAAAATCAAGTTTTTTGGTTTATTTTCACTCCTACGCTATTATTAACCTCAATAACAATCATTTCCACTAATTCCCAGTCTATTCTGCAGAATCAGTGAACTTTGTAATATTGCAGTACCAATGGACTTATACTGCAGGATTGTTTTTGGATTTTTTTTTTTTATAACTTTTTTTAAAAAAATTTGTGCTGTGCTGGGCTGTTCTAAGGGCATTGTTATTTGCACAGCACAGCACGAGATATAGCAGGACAAAGGACCACCTAACACACCCTCCCTCTACCCTGATCAATGCCCGAGTGAAGATGGTGGCGGCTAGCGGGGAATTTATAGGATCCCAGGATCGCGAGATCCGACAGCGGGATTATGACTCAGAGCCTCGGTTTCAGTTTTGCAATTGGCGGGAATTGCCGGATCTGTCTTGGATCCGGCTCGGATCGGCAACGTTTGGGTGGGCTCGGATTTCAGATATCCGAGCCCGCTCATCTCTACTTTTTACCCCAAGGACTATACACAGGACACGCGGTCACTCCCTAAGGTTAGAGGAGAAGATATTTCCAAACCAGCAAATGAAGGGGGTTCTTTACAGTAAGAGCAGTCAAGATATGGAATCCACTACCAGGGAAGCTTGTGATGGCAAATTCAATAGATATGTTTAAGAAGGATTAGACAAATTTTTTGCGGAAAACTGTATCCAGGGATACAACCGTTAATTAAAATGAAGGATAGTAGTGGATATAGGGTAAAAATAGGACTGCAATATTGGGTCTGGGGGGATTTTCACAATTGAAACAGATTGGCGGTTGCTTACTCTGGATCAATTTCAAATATAAGTGCAGGATCGCAGGAGATCCAAAATAGGTTGAATTTGATGGACTGGTGTCTTTTTTTCAACCTCATCAATTATGTTACTATGTTACTAGACTTAGGTTCCATCCTGGGGCACAGGGTATTTTCTGTGTCTACATGAAGAACATACTGGAAGGCTAATTGGCTGCTATTACATTGACTTTAGTCTCTCCCGGTCTGTGTATTTAGGGAATTTAGACTGTAAGCTCCAATGGGGCAGGGACTGATGTGAGTGAGTTCTCTGTACCGCGCTGCGGAATTAGTGGCGCTATATAAATAGCTGATGATGATGTGTTAATGTAGGTCAAAATTAAATTGCATTTAAATTGTGAGCTAATTGAGTTTCATTTGGTAGCAAAGTGCCGGTTATACAGTTGTCGAGTTTAGCTAGTTCCGTGCAATTCCATTCAACATGTGCTAAATCACATTTTGCGGTTTATAGTCTATGAATAGAGCTGGCAAATTATTCTGCCGGTTTGTGTGTTTGGAGCAGAACTTGGATATACTCCAGCAGACAGGCAATTCTTTTTTTCGGTCATATGCAAAAAGAGGCAAATATTTTGCAGGTCAGTTTAGAAAATATTGTCATCTTTAATGTGCTTGGGAGGCAGACTTAAGCTTTTAATAATAATAATAATAATAATAATAATAATAGATAGATAGATAAAATATACCGGTTATGGGATGATTTACTAAAGACTCAAGCTTTTGCCAGCAGAATGGATCTTGCTGATCAGGTGTAGAAAGAAACCCCAGCCTCTCATCTAACTAGACAGGATGGTGGAGAACAGCAATCGGCTGAGCTCGTTTCGGGTTTTACTAGATGAACTCTGATTGGAACATGTAAGATGCTGGCTCAGTTAACACTAGGTGATAAAGGGGTCTATTTATCAAGACCATAATCATTGTTCTCTATTGCTGTTCATGTTTATGAGATGGCGAATCCTCTTTCACCCAGTTAATGTAGAAAAGGTGACAACTGTGCTAAATGTTCCTCCTTCTCCTAGTAGACGTTGGAAGAATTAGGGTGTTCCTTGATGAACTTAGACTAGTTGCAATAATGCATCTGATATTAGGCCAAAATACAAAAATGAGACTTGGGGCCAAATGTATCAAATTGCAGATTTGTTTGCAGTATTAAAACTGACACTTCGAATGTGGTTTTCAGTCCCAAACATATTATTATTATTAAAGTGCCTCCCATCCTGTTAAATAGTATTATAGTGCCCTCGATCCTATTAATTAGTATTACAGCAATAAGTATTATAATGTAGTAATTAGTATCACAATAATAAAATTATTTTGCCCCATAAAGTATTAAATAATATTTTTGGGGGGCCAGGTTAAAAAAAAATAAAGCACCAATAAAAATACTTACCTGGCATCTTCATCTTGTCATCTTGTCTTGGTCCAACATAATCCAATGGGTAAAGAAAAAAAACCATGGCGCACAGCTCCCAAAGGAACAACTGAAACATACTGAATGAAGGTCTGGCTGTCTGATTGGTTAATAGCCGGACAACCAATCAGGAGCGGTCTCTCATCTTCACATGAGACAAACACTTTTATTGACATTCTGAAACAAAGCTTCTTACAGGCCATCTGAATATCTATTAAGTGCTGACCGGTGACTTAATATTTATACATAGCTTCCAGAGAAAGTGAGACCATTTATGCCTGCTTGTCTCACTTAAGGTGAGACCCCATCTACGCAAGTCACTAATTTGTGCGCTTCCAAGATTGTCATTAAAGTATCACTTGACTTAATATTTTCCTGGAAGTTATCTTCCATTGTTTCAATGGACTCAGTAGCTATGAAGTCTAATATAAGGTTTGAGTTAACATTCCAAGACCAGTACCTAGGCTTTGCACTTATCATCATGACCTCTGGTGTAATTGGACAATAGTCTGACAAGGTTATGGGGGCAATGCCCAATGATGTGTAATCTATGTTGAAATCTGTTGGAGATAAATACATAATCAATTCTAGCAAGTGCCCTGAATAGGAAAGAACTAAGCGTAGTTATTGTAGGAAGCTGTCACTCACCGGACTGTGAGTGCTTCTTCCCATACATTTAGGAACCGTGGCCGTCCTCCATCCTGAGGGTCTGCGCATGCGCAGCCCTTTCAAACCCTTCAGTACCTGTCCCTTTAACTTAATTGGCAGATCAGGCAACACTCCCTATATTAAGCACCTGTGGTCAATACCACGTTGCCTGATCTTGGAGTCTCATTCCCCATGAGCCTCTGAAGGTGTTCCTGTGTTTCCTCGTGTATTCAGCGCTGCTGATTCCTGTGGTTTCCAAACCACTTCTACCCCTGTGGTTTCCAGACCACTTCTACTCCTGTGGTTTCCAGACCACTTCTACTCCTGTGGTTTCCTAACCACTTCAACCCTCCTGTGTATCATCGTGACTGTTAGCTGATTCCTATCCGCTGCCTCCGTGCACTACAGTCTTCAAGCCACTTCAACTCTGCTATGTATCATCGTGACTGTTAGCTGATTCCTATCCGCTGCCTCCGTGCACTACAGTCTTCAATCTACTTCAACTCACCTGTGTGCCATCATGACTGTTAGCTGATTCCTATCCGCTGCCTCCGTGCACTACAGTCTTCAATCCACTTCAACTCTCCTGTGTATCATCGTGACTGTTAGCTGATTCCTATCCGCTGCCTCCGTGCACTACAGTCTTCAAGCCACTTCAACTCTGCTATGTATCATCGTGACTGTTAGCTGATTCCTATCCGCTGCCTCCGTGCACTACAGTCTTCAATCTACTTCAACTCACCTGTGTGCCATCATGACTGTTAGCTGATTCCTATCCGCTGCCTCCGTGCACTACAGTCTTCAATCCACTTCAACTCGCCTGTGTTTCATCGTGACTGTTTGGCTGATTCCTATCCGCTGCCTCCGTGCGCTTCAGTCTTCAGCTCATCTCATCTCTCTCGTGTTTCCTCGAGACTGCTACAACTGATTCCTATCCGCTACTCTCCGTGCTCAACAGTTCCAGCTCAGCTCTGCTCTCCCGTGTTTCATCGTTGCTGCACCTGCTGGTTGCTATCCGCTACCTCCGTGTATCTGCAGAGTCCTGCTGCTGCTACTCCTCAGTTCTACTCGTCCTACAACAGCTGACCCGCTCTCTGTGCTTCTCCGTGTTCCCGCTGGTCTCTACTCGCCAGTCTGCATCGGATCTGCGCCTCACTGTTTTCATCTCATCTAGATCATCGCTATTCTTCAGGGTCCTCCAGGAGTCCAGTTCTACATACTACTGCTTCCTGAGTATTTGTTCCCCTGCTGGTCTACCTACCTGTGCGCTGCACCTACTTGATTACCGCTTCACCCCTCCAGGGACTTCGCATCCTGCCGGCCTCCAGCCGTTCAGGTATCTCTGCACTCCTGTCTGACAGCCTGCTTCTGAACCACGGTATGCATACTTCTCATTGACTGTGCTGGTGTATTGCATATCTTGCTGGACTGAGTTTGTTCTCCTCTGGAGTTTACTATCCGCTGAGACTATTGCCATCATTGACTGTGTTATCTTGTGCCGGATTACCTCAAGTGACTTTCTATTATTGCAGTGCTGTTCAGTCATTAATATATTGTGCATGCTATTGTGGATCAAGTTTAAGGTGCCCGTGTATCCCCTGTATTGCAGTCTCTCCCCGTGCTCCTCCTCACATATATATTCAGTGGTACAACTTGCTAGAGGCAGACCACTGATCCCTGTTTCCTGTGTCACCTGTTCCAGTATCCTCTCACATGGCAGTGGTACAACTTGCTAACGCAGACCACTGACTCCCCGGATACCTCCACTTGGATTCCATTCCTTCACTCAGACAGCGGTACAACTTGCTATCCGCAGACCGCTGACTCTCATCACCTCCTCGTTTCTGTTGGACATTCCTCCTCACTATAGCAGTGGTACAACTTGCTACCGCAGACCACTGACTACCTTCACGTGTCCTTTGTCCATACAGTTCCTCGTGTATTTCTACATCCATATTACCAGTGCTGCTAGTCATAGACTTTCCTGAGCATCTCCATCATCTGCTATTTCCTGTTCCGTGATCACCCTGCTACCAGAGTACCATATTACCATCTATACTGCTCTGGTAAGCCTATCACCTGGTGATCCCTGGGTAAAGACTCCTAGTGCTCGTGACAGAAGCATTCAGAATCTTCGTAATCTCTAGTTGGTCGTATTGGAGGATTTCCCTAAACTTGCGTAAAGCTGCTACAGATAGAGGGAGGAACCTTGTGAGCAGCTGGATACAGGATCCAATTACCAGTATAAATCCAGCAGGACAGTAAATCCTATCTGGAACAGCCGCAACCTCTCCAAAATGGGAAATATTGTTAGGAAAATATACATTTGATATAGTGTAGGTAGATCAATAATAATGTAACTGAGGGCCAACAATCAGACAACACAGAGGAACAATCAGACCAGATTAACCAGATTCTACACGTCATGTTCAGCTACGCAAATCACAGGTGCTCCCTTGAGTTCTGAAGCCTGTTGGGAAACTTTCCTTTACAAGGCAGCGCCGCTTTAAATTTAAGCTGCAAATACGCCGATCTCCCGCGAGTTGAGAAAACCGGGGTATGATACGTTTACCCCGTGGTCTGTTTGCTGGTTTGAAACAGCCTGTTAAATATCCCAGTGCCTTTGATCATCCATCCATATGTAAGTGCAATTATCGATTACTCCTTTACCAGTGTAGTGGTGAATCCAGGATGAAGGTTTGCAGAGCTCATCCGTGTTGATTGTTGTGTTATTGCTGATTAGAACTTGGAACAGACGGTTTCTGTTCACAAGTGACTTTTACGGTTACAACCATAGACTTTGGTCATAGCAAATATTTATCCATTACAGCAGTGGATCCCAACTTTCTCAGTTTGAGGCACCCTAAGGGTCTCCGTAAGTTCCTCCAAGGCATCCTTAGACCAAAATAATTACCAAGCAGTCCTCCGCCTTGTTTACCCCAGGCCCTGAATGCGGCACTACTGTAAGATCACTGCAGCACCCAGGGAAGCCCCGGTGCACAGTTTGGGAATCTCGGCATTACCGGATTGTTTTCTAGAGTGTTAGAGTCAAATAATTTAATGAATTACCTAAGACATATATAAGGATGCAATGAGCAGTATTTTAAGAACAAAATGGACATACTTGTATTTATTTTTGCATAAAAAAAGTTTCCCATTTTAAATAGTTTCAAACGAACTGTTAAAAAAGTATCTTGATCATTTTTAATTTAAATTCTTGTTGCTACATTTTCTAATGCTTTTATTTGATTCTACTTTTATGACTTATTCTCTCTTCCATAATATATCTTCACATGATTAGGCCAGATACAATGGGGCTTATTTGCTTTCCTGCTGATATAATTGGAGCAGTCAACTAACAAAGAACTGCTCAATACATTATACTCGTCTATCATCAGCTACAGGCAGGTTTCCTAGACCACAGAACTAGCGCAGTCTCTTCTCATTCTGCATACTGGATGAGTACCGAGGAATCTGTGTCGCTAATTGGTATCTCATGCAGTACTGTGCCTGGGATTAATCAGTATCTCCTACAAGATCTTCCTTTCATCACCCAAGTGTCAGTGTCAATTAATAAAAACAGCCACCGCTGGTGGGGAGTTAAATTAAAGCAATAAAACACTATAAATAGTAATGAGGCTTAAAAATAGTCCCTTAATAGTATTTGTCAACACGGAACCTCAATGTTCTATCTTGTGATTATCTGGATGGGTGTAGAGACTGGGCACTGAGCCCTCACCCCTCCAGATAATAAATTCATCTTATTAAAAATCTAATTGGTCTAATGCAAGAATGAGCTCTCTTGCTAAGTAAAAGTGCTTTGTCTGAAGAATTAAACTCTTATACACTTGAGCTCAATCTATTTCCTGAATATCACCGTTAACAAGGATAGCAAGTGTGCCACAGATTAAAACTGTTGACTATAAAAAAATAAAAAGATATATATATATATATATATATATATATATATATTATATATATATATATATATATATATATATATATATATACACATATATATATATATATATGTATAATATATATATATATATATATATATATATATATATATATATATATATACATATATATACACACAGTATATATATATTTTATGACAAAGAGGATTATGTACCTCTCCTCCATAGGGACAGGTGGGAATTTGGGGAAGTCTGCAGCCGGGACAGGGTTCAAGACAGGGTTACATTCCTATGGACGAATACTCCTAGGTGGAGCATGCAGGGGTGGAGGACAGATTCTAGTGAGGTGACTAGACCAGGGGAAGGTTTTATTGTATTTAAACTGTGTTGTTCTATATATAAGGCACCATTTATGGTGAGATGAAACTTACAGTAGTATACAATACACAGACGGCTACGATCCACTGTACATTACATGTATATATTAATAGCATAAGTACGACTATTATGAGTGACTTATTTCTATAATGCCGTTGTCTGAGCAGGGCACATCATATACCAAATTAAAGGTCTGGGGCAGTAGATGTACAGAACAATATTGGTGTTGTATCCGGTTACATCGTTTCTGAGTTATTTTGCAAAACGTCCTTTGGAAACTGTGACAGTTATTTGCAGCCCTGTTGGGTGACCTGGAACATGTGATCTGCTGGGTGGTCTGAAAACTGTGACAGAAATTTGCAGCCCTGCTGGTTGACCTGGAGCATGTGACCTGCTGGGTGGTCTGGAAAGTGTGACAGTTATTTGCAGCCACATATATCAGCGCATCTTGCGGGGACCATGCCCAACAATGTAACTTCGATGGAAGAAGTTATACATATATTATAGTATATAAAGAAATTCTTTAGTTCCTTTAATATAGTGATTGATAATATACTTATTAATACTCTTGTTAAAATTTCAACATGTAATGTAGCCTATAAAAAGGTATTGAATTAATTTAATAAATTAATTTAGTCCTTACATTTTAGTTTAATTTAGGATGGTTACTGCCGGGTTTCACTACTAAGACATTATTAAATTAAATATAAAAATACAAAGACCAGACAGATTAGACAAATAACTTTAAAAAGAAAATATCCAACATTGTCAAAATGTTCATAATAATCATCAAATCTGCACAGCTCTTACCTCGCTGCTGTGTCCAACACAGGAGGTTTCAACGGGCTGTTTATAGTCTTTTCACAGTAGCCCACACCGATCTCTACACATGCCCTTTACATGCACATCAGCCTCCAAACATGTCATAAGACCGCTCCATACTGTAGGCCATAAAATTTACTCACATGCTCCAGAAATGTTCGGCAGATATCCTTACATGCCCATCAGACCTCTCCAAATGCCCATCAGACCTCACCACCTGCCATCAGATCTCCCCACATGCCAAACCTAACCAAATGGCCCTTGCATGCCTTGAGACCTCTCCACGTGCCACCAGACCTCACTATGTGCCCCCTAACTGCCATCAGACTTCCCACATGCTTATACATGCAAGAGTTCTCCACACATTCCATCAGATCTTCCCAAATGTCACCAGGTCTCTTTACATGCCCATCAGCCTCTTCACATGCCATCAGATCTCTCGTGCCCCTTACTCACCTCGACACACATCCCACACAGCTGCTAAAGCCCACGCTGACGAAGGAGGGAGAGCAAGTTCGGTGGAAGAGGTATAATGGTCTTTGGTTTTCATGGTTTGGCCTAGGACTCTTAGTTCCAGTGAAAGGAAATCTTAATTTTACAGCATAAAATAATATTCTAGATAATTGTGTGCTTCAAATTTTGTGCCCACAGTTTGGGGAAGACCCTTCCCTTTTAGCATAACAATACCCACATGCACAAAGTGAGGTCCATCAAAGATGGTTTTCTGACTTTGGTGAAGAACTTGACTGGCATGCACTGAGCCTCAACCTCAACATCAATGAACAACCTTGGGACTAAGTAGAACGCCAACCGAAAGACAGGCCTTTTTGTCTGTAGTGTCCATTGTGAGCCATTTCACCTAATACCAAAAAGCCTAATCCTTTCTTTCTCCTTATTTCCCACACAATGCACAAAAAACCCTAAAGATAAAAGATACCACATCCCAAACAAAAATCCCTTAAAAACAAAGGAGGCAGAAGTGTTAACCACTGAGCCACCGTATTATAGTAACATTCAACTTCTATTCCAACGGCCCGTTCTGACCTCTCTAAACGGAAGGAGTTATACGTGTAAGATGCAGCCAATTTTGCATGCAGACATATGCATACGCATTTTTGTGTACAGTAATGTGTATTTTATGCAAAACAAAATAACTTGGGTCTGAGTCTATGTGAGTGCAGGTAATTATGCTCTGGTTTCCATCCACACTCCAAAAACATTCTAGTAGGTTAACTGGCTGCTATCAAATTGACCCTAGTCTGTGTGTGTGTATGTTAGGGAATTTCGACTGTAAGCTCTATTGGGGCAGGGATTGATGTGACAATAGTTTATTTCCTACTCTGTGCTCCTTCAAACGTGCACTCAAAACTCACCTCTTCCTCAAAGCCTAGCAACCATCTACTTAACCCCCATCTCCTCCCTTCAGCTCATCCTCCCTTCTCTCCTCTTGCCTCAACTGGCTCCTCTTGTGTCTGGTCTGTTTACCTTCCTTAGGATGTAAGCTCGTATGAGCAGGACCCCCTCCCCTCCTGTCTCTATACCTGTTCTTCCGCTCCGTCTTCACTGCATATGACTAGCCGGAGTTTCTGAAGTATTGGTACTTTTTGTTCATTGTTCTGTATGGTTTCACCCTGTATAGTCTACTGTTAGTACTGTGTGCGGCGCTGCGGATACCTTGTGGCGCCTAACAAATAAATGATAATAATAATAATGTGAGTGTGTTCTCTGTACAGCGCAGCGAAATTAGTGACGCTATATAAATAAATGATGACAATGACGATGAAAATAGCCACATCTTTCCTTGACTTACTGTGTATGTGCTTTAACAGCTATCAACTTACAAAGCATTTTATGGGAAGGCAATAACAAAATCAATATACAAAACATTATTGTAAAAGGGTTTTTATAAAGTTACATTGTAGCTGCAAAATAATGTTCTGCTTTATCTACACACATCTGTCTCCCATTATGACATCCTTTTCTAGTTACTTCCTGTTGCATCAATCATGGATTAAATGAATACCACATGTACGATGAGTGCGAGAATGAATAACAGACATTGGTGTTATGCTATAGAGATAACCAATGATATGATGAGGATGGAATATCTGGTTCTGGGGTGACCGGTCCACGCCCAATTCTAGTGCCCATAAATCCTGTTATTAAGCATCGAGCAAGCATCTGTACCTTAGCTTATACCATCTCTAAATGGATCTGTGAGTGAGAAATAAACTATTGTCAGGCTTTGATCTAAGAAGGGTGTGTTATGGGGGAAAAAAGACATGGTAACGCCTCTGTAAAGGACAGAAATATTCCCATTTATTAAAGGGTGGATAAAATACAAAGTCAAGTTTCATGACAGATCCCCATTGCTATGTTTGGACGTCACAGTGAGTTAGAAATTATTTAAGTGTATAGAAATGAATGACCGGGTATCAAAGGAGCAAAAATGCTCTTTTGCAACATCACAAGCCCATTATACATGGAATTGCCTTTAAAAATGTAGGACAAGACCAGAGTCTTTAGGGCTGCAACATTTCTCATGTTTAGGTGCATAGAACACTGTATTTTAAATGGCCGATAATGACAGGAGATAATCTGAGTACAGTGCATTTGAATAAACATTTATGTCTCTGCAAAAATACATACTTTATAAATATACATAAAGTGAGGTTATTTAAAAGCCCATGTTTTTAGGGATTAAATGTGCAAACATAACCCCTATTCTATCTGTAAAACAGGGATACTCTGCACACATCACTGCAATCTGTGCCATGTTATGCTGACACATAATTGTTAGACTTGCCTCACCATTATATTTAACCTTTATCGTACATATAGCAAATAAAAATTATTACGAAATTAATTCAGCACTATCTGGAGCCAAACCGTATTATAATATTATTTTGTGAATGTCTCCATCTGTAATAAACTGCCCATTCTGGGGATGAGGCAGGTTCCTTTATTTAAATATTGGAATCTAATTATAATGTTTGGTACCCATACTAAAAATAGGTGTATACAGAGGCAATAAGATGAGTACTATTAATGCCAGATTTCACTTAGATGAGGGGTATTGATGTAATTGCATTTATTCGGGCATGGCACAGATTGCAACGAGTTTTGTTTTTCTTTTAGTTTTTTTTTGTTGTTTTTTTTGTTTATATAATATGGGCAACTCCCTCTTGCACCCCAGTCTGTGCATGGTGAGTGCAGAGGATCTATGTCTGTTTTTGCCTATTCTATCTGTAACAGTTCGCTGTAGACCAGGGCCATCTTAGCAACACTATAGGCCCCCGGGCAAAGCAGTGCCCCAATCTAATATATAAAAGCCTAGCGGCATGTGTTAGTGTGTGTGTGTGTGTGTGTGTGTGGAAAAAACTACCGGGTGACAGAGTGCTCAAGCTGCAGCGCCACCTGCTGGGCGGAGTTATATACTACACTGACCTACTAAATTCTTAGCATTATCTAATATATAAAAGCCTAGCGGCGTGTGTTAGTGTGTGTGTGTGTGTGTAAAAAACTACCGGGTGACAGAGTGCTCAAGCTGCAGCGCCACCTGCTGGGCGGAGTTATATACTACACTGACCTACTAAATTCTTAGCATTATCTAATATATAAAAGCCTAGCGGTGTGTGTTAGTGTGTGTGTGTGTGTAAAAAACTACCGGGTGACAGAGTGCTCAAGCTGCAGTGCCACCTGCTGGGCGGAGTTATATACTACACTGACCTACTAAGTTCTTAGCATTATCTAATATATAAAAGCCTAGCGGCGTGTGTTAGTGTGTGTGTGTCACGGGCACTAGGAGTTGCTACCCGAGTTTCACCAGATGGAACTCTGCTAGAGAGGCGGGGATATGGCACGCACCTCAAAGCAGGCAGGTGAATGATTGGAGCGACACAACAGCAGGAGAGTAGAGATAGTCTGAGGAAGTCAGCGACTTGGAGCTGTAAACTGGAGGCTGAAGATAATGTAGACACGAGGAGTGGACGTGGATCGGTGATGGTAAGTAGAGGAGGAGTCAGTGGTCTGCGTACAGCAAGTTGTACCACTGTTGTGATGGGAAGAATAGAATTGGTGCAGGTAGGTAGCAGGGTAGTCGGTGGTCTGCGTGCAGCAAGTTGTACCACCACTGTGGTGAGAAGTCGGGTCCAGGTGTAGGTAGGTAATAGGAGAGTCAGTGGTCTGCGTATAGCAAGTTGTACCACCGCTGTGATAGGAGGACTTGTCCAGGTGCGGGTAGGTAGCAGGGAAGTCAGTGGTCTGCGTGCAGCAAGTTGTACCACTGCTGTGTGAAGGAGTGAGGACTTGTCCAGGTGCAGGAGAGTGAAGTTGAAAGGCAAACTGTGGCTGTATGGAAACAGCGCGAGTAGAGCAATGTCTTGTGAGGCAGAGGTGGAAGGCACAATGAATAGTCTGTATGGAGTAGATGCCTTGCAGGGAGGAGAAGCTGGTCACAGCAGATGTGCACAATAACGCCAAGTAGTAGCGTGAGGAGATACCGAGCTTGAGTGAAAGCTTGTCCTAAATGAAGCAATGCAGTAACACAGTCTATATGGGTAATTGTACCCTGTGCAGCAAACAACAATGGATGCAACTGGCATGTGAGCAAAATAGGCAATAGTCAATAGTCAGTAGAGCATACCCAGTTGTGTAGATCCGGAATCAGCTGAGAAGTAAAGCGTTGTAGCGGTATGGGAACCGCCGCTGAGTTGAGCAGGGGAGCAGCGCGGAAGCTGTAACACGATCAGCAGAGTGCTAGCGTTGGAGCGGTAAGAGAACCGCTGCTGAGTGGAGCCGGGAGCAGCGTGGAAGCTGTGACACGATCAGCGGGGTGATAGCGTTGTAGCGGTGTGGGAACCGCCGCTGAGTTGAGCTGGAAACAGTTTGGAAACTGTACAAACGAGTAAAGCTGGAAGCAGTTTGGATCTGCACACACCTATAGAAGTTCACCGGGAATGAGACTTCAAGATCAGGCCCCTACCTAGGGTTGCAGGTACCTTAAATAGGGTGAGGTGATTGATCTGTCAATCACCTCCATGGACAGGTGAAGTTAATAGCGGGTCCTGCGCATGCGCAGATGGCAGGATAGCGAGCGGCCACGATTCCACAAAGGTGTAGGTAGAAAAGATGGAGGACCTTGCACCAGTGTAGAGGCACTCACGGTCCGGTGAGTGACAGTGTGTGTGTGGAAAAAACTATTTTCTCAGAAAGGGCTCATCCAATTGACCTGAAATTTGGTATACTGACATTATTTGACAAAAAAAATTATAATAGTGAAGTCAGTTAACTTCCATCATCCCCCCTTCCCCCGTGGGAGGGGTAGTAAAGGCTAAATTTACGAGTTGAGGGCTCAAACTCATTTTCGTGAGGTAATTTTACCTCGTGAACACACATGCTGTGTTAATGTGTATGTGTGTGTGTGTGTGTGTGTGTGTGTGTGGAAAAAACTACCGGGTGACAGAGGGCTCAAGCTGCAGCGCCACCTGCTGGGCGGAGTTATATACTACACTGACCTACTAAATTCTTAGCATTATCAAATATAAAAGCCTGGCGGCGTGTGTGTGTGGCGATGAAGATGACAAGAACCTTTTTAACACCTTAAGTAGCTTGATTTGACTAGAATGCATGAGTATCATGCACGGGTTAACTTGTATATATATATATATATATATATATATATGTGTAAAAAGAAAAATAAGTGATCTTATATATATATATATATATATATATATATATATGTATATATATATATATATATATATATATATACATATATATATAAACATATACAGTATATGTATGTATATATATATATATATATATATATATATTGTAACAAAAGGAGGCATTAAGCTGGCAATATGCAGATAAAGCAGGGTAGTAGAGTAAAACATTGGCAGAGTTATGTACCTAGGTGGAGATTAAACCAGGTAAAAACATATGTGTAGTTTAAAATTGGTTTACTTATATGATTTAAAAGCTGCTTCCTCTCAGCAAACAGACAGGCTGGGTCTGATAGTCTAAACAGAGCCAGGGATGGGCGTTTCCTTTTAAAGAGAAGGTGGGTGTGTCACCTGTCCATCAAGCTAGGCCTGTGGGAGGAGTGTCAGGTATAAAACCCTGCTTGTTTCATTGTTCAGAGAGATCAACGCTGGGCTAGCTGGCTGATCTGGACAGAGAGCTGGACTATGTATAGTAAGAGTTGAGGGTCTCCATAATTGCTGTGCAAGTATACGGTGTCAAAACATTATTACCATCCTGACAATAAAGAACCATAAAAAGGAAGAAGTTGTACGCGTGTGCTTCTGCAGTAGCGGGCTCTTGCCACAAGTGGTGTCAGGAGTGGGATACTCCGGGAAGCAAGTTTCCGCTACCCAACCCGCACAGACGTCAACATGGAGGAAGTACTGAGAACCCTCGTGAATGTGGCCGCTGCGCAGCAACAGCAGCAAGCTCAGATGCTGCAAGTCGCCGAGGCACAGGTGGAAAACACAAGGCTCTTAAGAGAAGAGTTAAGCCAGGTGAGGCATGACAGAAATGAACCACCTGGTCCTGTACTCCTGAAAATGTCACCAGGTGATGACATAGAAGCGTATCTGGTGTCCTTTGAGAGACTTGCAAAAAGGGCAAAATGGCCTCCTAAAGATTGGGCTGAGAGACTAGCGCCATACCTGACTGGTGAAGCTCAGCGAGCTTATATGGATCTAGATGAGGAACGGGCCTCTGATTATTCGTGCCTAAAGTCTGAGATATTGGCTCGCATTGGAGTTTCCGGGCCAGGCCGAGCCCAGCGCTATCACCAATGGCACTATGATAAAGAAAAACCGGTCAGAGCGCAAGTTGCTGAGCTTTCTAAAATTTTAAAGAAATGGCTGCAGCCTGAGGAGAATTCGCCTTCTCGGATTATTGAAGTTCTGGCGATAGATCACTGCATCCGGGGACTGAACCGCAATTTGCAAAGGTGGATGCTGCAATCAGACCCACAAACTTATGAAGAGCTTGCCACCATGGTAGAAAGGTTTTGTGCACTACAGCAAATGACTAAAGAACCTGCATTTGTGCCAAAGCCGCTGCCGCGCCAAAAGCCAGGTTTGACAATCCTTGCTACAGAGCCCAATGGCAGAACTGCTACGGACAGAGGGCCAGGTGCAAAGCTGTCTACTCTGAAGTGTTTTGAATGTGGTGAGCCAGGCCACTTTAAGGCAGAGTGTCCTAAACTACCGGAACCCATGGACTGTTCCGTGGCACATATTGGGCCTGCATTTCCAAGCTGTTTTACCATGAGTCCCACATCAGGAAGTCCTTGTTTGTTCCGGGTGACTGTGCTAATCAACCAAAACCTGGTTCTAGCCTTGGTTGACTCGGGGAGTGAACTCTCCTTGGTTTCCAGCTCTGCCTTACCCGAAACCATAACTTCTCGGTTGCCCAAGGTGAAGGTTCTTTGCGTACATGGCAAGAGGAGAGGAGTATGAAAGAACAATACTACCAGTCACAATCAAAGACAAAACTGTTATGGTGGTAGCTGCCATAGCACCTAAACTCCCATATCCACTCATTTTGGGGCGAGACTTCCCACTGTTTAATGATGTCCTTGGTGAGCGGATCCGGCCGGACATGCCAGCAACTGATGCAACGGTCGGAAGCCCAGTCTTAAAGGAACCGCCTAAGAATCCACAACATCTGGACATCGATCTTTGGGTACCGCCAAACTGGAATGCCATCCTGGGAGTCACCGCAGGAGTTCCACAAAAGCATCCACCTGTGGGGAAACATGAACAGTCCAAACTAGCATTGGTCGGTCATGTCGCAGATGAGCCCACCCCGCCTGTCAGTGAGGATACGGACTGGTCCGCAATACCAATTTTGTTTCATCTTCAGGACTTTGCTCGAGACCAACTTAATGATGCCACTTTGGAACATGCCTTTAAAAGTGTGACTGAGATAAATGGGGTAGCAAAAGCCGCCCAGCCTGCAGAAGGTATACCATATTTTATTGTTAAAAATAATTTCTTGTATAGAGTTGCTACTGTGCAGAGGGAAAAAGTAGAACAATTAATGGTTCCTCAGGTCCACGTACCCCTAGTGTTAAAAGCAGCACATACACATGTATGTGTGGGACACCTAGGGGAGGATAAAACACGGGAACGAGTTCTGCTTAGGTTTTACTGGCCCGGTGTACACATGGCAGTGAAAAAGTATTGCCGGTCCTGTCCCATTTGTCAGAGAACCTGTCCCAAACCCATGTACAGGGCACCTCTCATTCCAATACCAATAGTACAAGTTCCCTTTGAACGGATAGCTATGGACCTTGTGGGGCCACTGGAAAAATCAGCAAGTGGGCACCAGTATATACTAGTGGTGCTTGACTATGCAACCAGGTATCCAGAGGCAATTCCCCTACAAAACATAAAGTCCAGCACCATAGCTAAAGAACTGTTATTGATGTTTACACGCTTGGGAATACCCAAAGAAATTCTCACAGACCAGGGTACTCCATTCATGTCTAAAAGGATGAAGGACATGTGCCAGTTGCTAGGGGTTACGGCGCTTCACACATCTGTATACCATCCACAAACAGATGGCTTGGTGGAACGCTTTAACCGCACATTAAAGCACATGCTCAGGAAAGCAGTGGCTCAAGAGAAAAAAGATTGGGACACTCTTATTCCCTATTTGATGTTTGCCATCCGTGAGGTACCTCAAGCTTCAACAGGGTTTAGTCCCTTTGAGTTATTGTTTGGGAGACAGCCCAGGGGTATCTTGGATATGTTAAAAGAAGGCTGGGAGCAGCAAGGTCCCAGGGAGCCAAATCTGGTACAATTTGTGTCCCAAATGTATGAGAGGCTAGGAAAGATAGGGCCCATTGTGCAGCAACATGTAAAAGAGGCTCAGGAACGACAGAAGAAAAGTTATGACAAAAGTGCTGTGGTTCGATCTTTCAAGCCTGGGGACAAGGTCCTAGTCCTGGTTCCTACCCAGGAAAGCAAACTTTTCGCCCATTGGCAGGGTCCATATGAAGTTCTAGAGGCTGTCGGTCCTGTCAATTACAGAGTCCGCCAGTTAGGTAGGAGAAGGGAGGAGCAAATATATCATGTGAACCTCCTTAAACCTTGGCATGATGAGGAAACCTCTCCTCAGGTAGTGAGTACTGCCATTCAAGTCTGAAGTACCCATAGAGCCAGCCTTGTCCATTCAGCAGAGACAACAGACTGAAGAAATGATTCGCCGGAACAGGGATGTCTTCTCTTCCACTCCTGGGCACACTACCTTAATCGAACACGACATTGTCACTGCACCAGGAGTCATTGTCAAGCAGAAGCCATATCGTATTCCAGAAGCCAGACGGGTGGACGTGAGAAAGGAGGTCGAGAAGATGCTCCAGTTAGATGTAATTGAAGAGTCCACTAGTGAATGGAATAGTCCCATTGTGCTTGTCCCGAAGCCTAATGGGACAATTAGGTTCTGCAATGACTTTAGGCGCCTAAACAGTATGTCGCAGTTTGATGCCTATCCGATGCCATGTGTGGATGAACTAGTGGAAAATCTTGCTGGTAGCAATTATTTAACAACCCTTGATCTTACAAAGGGTTATTGGCAAGTTCTCCTGACTTCCACGGCCAAGCCAAAGACTGCATTTTCCAACCCTGATGGTCTCTATCAATATCTAGTCCTACCATTTGGGTTGCATGGGGCACCTGCCACCTTCCAAAGGGCTATGAATAAATTGATACGACCTCACACAGCTTATGCAGCTGCTTACTTGGACGATATAGTGATTTATACCCCAGACTGGGGATCACATTTAGCCAAAGTTGAGGCGGTCTTAGCTTCATTACGGTCCGCAGGGTTAACAGCTAACCCAGAGAAATGTGCCATAGCCATGAGAGAAGCCAAATATTTGGGGTACGTTGTTGGTCGAGGGCATGTCAAACCCCAGCTAGATAAAGTGGAGGCAGTCAAAAATTGGACAAGACCAGAGAAAAAGTCACAGTTAAGAACCTTTTTAGGCTTAGTAGGTTACTACAGGCGGTTTGTAAGCCACTTTGCCACTAGAGCTGCTCCACTTACGGACATGTTAAAAAAAAGTTGTACAGATAGATTAACCTGGTCTGACTCTGCAGAAACCGCCTGGTCTGATCTTCGGTTAGCTCTTTGTTCCTCTCCAGTTCTACAAGCACCAGATTTTACCCGGAGGTTCTTCCTCCAAACTGATGCTTCTGGTGTTGGCTTAGGTGCAGTCTTGCCACAGGAGAAGAATGGAGTAGAAAATCCTGTCCTGTACCTAAGTCGTAAGTTGCTTCCAAGGGAACAAAAATATGCCACTGTGGAGAAAGAATGTCTCGCCATAAAATTGGCTACAGAAGCTCTGCGCTATTATCTCCTAGGCAAAGAGTTCACCCTAATAACAGACCATGCACCATTAAGATAGATGCAGAACAACCGGGTGGTAAATGCCAAGGTAACCCGCTGGTTCTTGGCACTACAACCTTTCAAGTTTTCAGTAGAACATAGGCCTGGGATTCTACACAAAAATGCAGATGCGTTGTCACAAAAATATGCGCTCCTCGCGAAGTCCGCGTCCCCCTACTTGGAGACGCTAGGGGGAGGGATATGTAACAAAAGGTGGCATTTAGCTGGCAATATGCAGATAAAGCAGGGAAGTAGAGTAAAACATTGGCACAGTTATGTACCTAGGTGGAGATTAAACCAGGTAAAAACATATGTGTAGTTTAAAATTGGTTTACTTATATGATTTAAAAGCTGCTTCCTCTCAGCAAACAGACAGGATGGGTCTGATAGTCTAAACAGAGCCAGGAATGGGCGTTTCCTTTTAAAGAGAAGGTGGGTGTGTCACCTGTCCATCAAGCTAGGCCTGTGGGAGGAGTGTCAGGTATAAAACACTGCTTGTTTCATTGTTCAGAGAGACATTATTACTATCCTGACAATAAAGAACCATAAAAAGGAAGAAGTTGTATGCGTGTGCTTCTGCAGTAGCCGGCTCTTGCCACAATATATAGAAGTGTCAGGTGTCAGATGGGGATGCTGCTTTGTTTAGTAGCCAGAGTTTGTGTGTGCCGGAGCACAGATGTCTTCTTTAAGAAGTATCCTGAGACAGTGTACATTAGACCTGTCCACAAGTGAATGTCAGGCGGAGTAGAAGGCAGAACAGTGAAAAGGTGAGCTCAGGGTAAGAATAGACACCCTGATGACACTGAGACTGAAAAAGTGAGAGGCAGAGAGACAATCCCAAAATGAGAGTTACATTGTGTGATTTAATGCGTGGGTTTCCTCTGGGTGCACCGGTTTCCTCCCACACTCCAAAAACATACTGGTAGGTTAATTGGCTGATAACAAATTGACCCTAGTCTGTGTATGTAAGTTAGGGAATTTAGACTGTAAGCTCCAATGGGGCAGGGACTGATGTGAGTGAGTTCACTGTACAGCGCTGCGGAATTAGTGGCGCTATATAAATAAATGGTGATGATGATGAATGTAACTTTGATCCATTAAACTAAAAACTGTGCAGGAGCAAACAATGTAATAAAAGTGATTCTTTATTTGAGCAGAGAGCCGGTCTGGTACCAATTCCTTGTATCAACTGTAATTGTAGTGTATTACCCATACTTGCCAACTCTCCCTGAATGTCAGAGAGACTCCCTGAAATAAGGGTGATCTCCCTCACTCCCTGAAGAGTCTAGCATTCTCCCTGATGCTGAGCCAGTACAAGGTGTGGTTGGCTTTGCCCTCTGTAGCATGATGACACAGTTCAGAAATTGTGTCCTATGTATTGTATTGTATTGTATGTATTGTATTGATGCCTATGGGGGTGGCCATTTTCATGGAGACCAAGATTTAATCAAAGACTGACAGGTAAAACAACATGACTTTAGTAATAGAGACAGAAATCTCTAGAGTTCATTAGCTGCTTTTCTTTAACACATAGGTGCCTTCTCTCCCGGAATGTCCGGGAGACTCCCGCATTTCTGGAAGACCTCCCGGGAGTGCAGGACAACCTCCCTGTTCTCTCCCCCGCAATAGATAAGTGGCGGGGGCAGACCTATTGATGCAAATATCACATCATCTTAGCCCCTGTTGTAATTGTTCAAAATTGTGTAAATCGATTAGGGGGCGGGGTCAAAATGATGTGATTTGTCAAACCCCGCCTCATCACACCCATCTTCCCCGGGATCTCCCTGAAGCCAAAGAGGAAAAGTTGGCAAGTATGGTATTACCATATCTGTGCCCACTCCATACTGTCGCTGCTAACTAAACCTGCATGGGCACCTGTCCCATTTGTGCTGGGACAGGAGGACTGAGCTAAGCCTGGGTGATGAGAATAAGGAACTACAGAGGTGGGTTTCTGAGTGTACAGACCTAAACCCACTCACGAACAGACAGGGATCTACCTAAGGACCATATCACTGTCCCACCCACCACATTTCACAACTAGGAACTATTTACATCTCAGCCACCTACTACTCTCGGAGGGAGGGTTAATAGGCATTGCAGTGATCAACATAAAGATATGGTAGTGGGTCTAATGCACTGATTAATAAGAAGACACCTAATTTTGCTTCCTATCTCCCTAATAATAAACATTTAAAATAATGATAATGATAATAATAATAATGTAAACATATATAATTGTAACCCGTGTTTGAATGGATGTGTTATAGTAGTGTAATGAATGCTACAAATAGATTGAGCAGCTGGTGATAATAAATGGACATCAGTGGCTGTGCAAGTGTTAAAGGTCATCATTATTTATTTATATAGCATCAGCGTATTTCATAGCGCTGTACAATAAAACACAGTAATAAAACAATACTGGGTAACATGGAGAGAGAGGTAAGAGGGCCCTGCCCACAAGCTTACAATCTATGGGACAATAGGAGTCTGATACATAACGGTAAGTGCTACATTTTGCATATTGCTCCAGCCAGATTACAAAGGTAAAAAGTGCTTTGTGGGTTGTATGATCAGTCATACAGCAATGTTGGTGAAAGGGTTGTAGTCTTGTGTGAATTGTGTAAATGGTTTTAATAGGGTAACCTAGGGAGGTTAAGTGAGTGGTTGAGGAATTTTATAAACTTGTCTGAAGAGGTGGGATTTCATAGAAAGTTTGAAGGTTTAAGAATAATCTTATTGTGCGAGGGAGGGTATCACTAATCATGGTAGAGAATAGGGTCCCTAGGGCTTGTCAGGTTGGTATCACTCAGTGATCAGGTATCTGGAAAGGAGCTACAGTGAAAAACAATACAGGAACAGATGGCAAAACTCTATGAGCTGAAGTCCTGAGAGGAGCAGCGCTGAGTAGTGGTGAAGTAATACAGGAACAACTGGTTAAACTCTATGAGCTGAAGTCCTGCGAGGAGCAGCGCTGAGTAGTGGTGAGACAATACAGGAACAGGTAGCCAGGAGCAAAGAGCCACGTCCACACGCAATCAGGATGGACAAACGAAGAACAGGCAACTTGAGTATCAGCACAGGTGCCTTAAATAGTGAGCAGATTGAAGGACTGGCAAATGGAAGCAGAGAAGGGATGTCAAATAGCAGGATGAGTCTGCACACGCGCAGACCCAAAACCAAGATGGCCACCGTCACCAGAGAGACGCGTCGCTCGGTGCCGAGATGTGATAGGGGGAAGTGGGTACTGCCTGGAAAAAGTCCTGTAGCCAGGAATGGGAGCATGTAATGAGTATAGATGAGAGACGCAGATCTTGTGCAGAGCGGAGGTGTCGAGTTGGGAGATATTTTGAGACAAGTGAAGAGATGTATATTGGTGCTGTTTTGTTGATGGCCTTGCATATTAATAGAAGAATATTATATTGGATTATGTAAAACGCAGGCATCCAATGAAAAGACTGACATAGTGGATCAGCGGTAGAAGAATGATTTGCAATCAATCTAGCTGCTGCATTCAAAATAGATGGTAGGGGTGTGTGCCTGGAATGGGGAAGACAAGTGAGGAGAGAATTGCAATAGTCAATGCGGGAGATGATGAGTGCATGAATTAAATGTTATGCAGTGTCTTGTGTGAGATATGTGCGTATTCTGGAAATGTTTGATATGATTAGATATGGGAAACAAAGGATAGTTCTGAGTCAAAGATCACGCCTAGGCAGCGAGCTTGTGGGGTGGGGTTTATGGTCATGTTGTCAACTGAAATAGAATTGTCAAGTAGGTAACTTCTGTTGGCTGGTGGGAATATTAGGAGCATTGTTTTTGAAACATTGAGCTTCAGTTGGCGACAGGACATCCAAGATGAAAATGGTAAAAAGACAGTCAATAACGCCGGCCAACACAGATGGTGAGAGATACAGAGTAGATAGATAAATTTGGGTATCAGCCGCACAAAGGTGATACTGAAATCCAAAGGAGCTTATTAGTGGTGCAGATCGAGAAGAGCAGAGGACCAAGGACTGGACCTTGTGGTACTTCTACTGATAAATGAAGTTGGATCCAAATAAACTAACACTGAAAGAGCGATTAGATAGGCAGGATGAGAACCAGGATAGGATAGTGTCTTTAAGACCTAGGGAATGTAGTGTTTGTATGAGAAGAGAGTGGTCAACAGTGTCAAATGCAGCAGAGAGATCCAGGAGAATCAGAAGCAAGTAATGGCCTTTAGTTTTAGAAGTTATCAAATCATTCACAAACTTTGTCAGTGTAGTCTCTGGTGAGTGTTAGGAATGAAAGTCTGACTGAAGAGGGTCCAATAGGTTGTGTGAATAAAGAAAAGGTGTGAGGAGAGTTTAGGCAATTTTCTTGAGGGACATGGAAGGTTGAGAGAGAGTTTAGGTCCGAATTTTGTTTTTTCAGATTAGTAGTAATAACTGTGTGCTTCAAAAATGATGGAAAAATACCAGGAAAGAAAGAAAAAGAGAAAGAGATGACAGATTTAGTTAAGGGTGAGATTAGCACACGATACAGTGATCTTCTGATTGGTCAGGGTATAGGATCAAGAGAACAGGAGGTAAAGTAGGAAGATAAGAAAAGAGTAGATACTTCATCTTCATCTGTGGGATCAAATGTAGAGAGAGTGTCAGAGGATGTTGGGAAGGAATTGAGCTGATTGCTAGTCGAGGGAGATGATACCATTACAAGCCAGATCTTATCAATTTTATCCTTGAAGGAGGAAGCACGATCCTGGGCACTGATGGGAGTCAGAGGGTTTCGGGTGGGAGTGTTGAGAGCTTTAAATGTGTTTAAAAGACGTTTCAGGTTAGATGTTTGAGCAGAAATGAGAAAATGAAAATATGTTTGTTTAGCGGTGTCTAGACTTTTTCGATAGGAGTGGCAGATAGCAGTATACATGAGGAAATCATTAGAAGTGCATGATTTACGCCAATGAAATTCTGAAAGGTCACTGTTGGGGACCACTGTTGCAGCTGTAACCTCCCAGCCCCCCCGCTCTGCTCTGACAAGAACAGAGAGGGGGCTTCTTCTGGCTGGGCACCTCTCCAAAAAGGGCTCTGCTCTTTTCAGGGTAAAACAGTAGCCTTGGGGTATTGTGAGGCCCAGGGAGAGCTGGGGGGTCTCCTGTTGAAGCCTTGGAGTGTAGGTTGCATTAGCATTGCCAGACCACCTCATCTATGGTAACTCCACCACGGGAAGTACAGATGAGGTCGGAGATTTGGTATACAGGAATACCTTATGGAAATAATTGACTCCAAGTCATCTTCCCATTGTGAATAAATCATTATGCATGAAATACATTTATTATGATGTTATGAATGTCTACAGTACATAATATACATTTTTACAATTTATCCTGATTGCACACACATGTTCTAGCATACATACACATCCGTTGTCACCACTTAGACTATTCCTGTAGATGGTGTAATATGGAGCGCTACGCTCCATCTCCCGTCTTGATAGTGGTGTTCCCAGTGATCTAGTGAAGACAGGAAGTGGGGCACGCATCAGTCTACTGAGCATTCACAGACAGGAAGTTCAGCTCTCAGCAGGTTCTTCCAGTGACAGTTGAACTGTAAAAGATGTAATAACTGAAGCTGCATCCTTTTTGTGTAAACTTACATATATAGAGATATATAAAGTGAACGGAGGCACAAAAATATATACGAGCAACCTGTTCTCTGACATTGCCCCCAATATAAGCTTACAATCTTCATATATTAAGTTTGTCATACTGTATATATCATCTGTTACAACAAGTTCTGAAATAAGTCTTAAAGCTTCTTGTGGTTTAACATCTACCATCAAAGCCGCTGGCATATAACAGCGCAAATGCCCTGTTAATAGGTTTCTGCTAATAGATGGAGCTAGAGATACGACAAAAAAAACAAGCACCTTGGAGACGCCCAGAGCTTGAAACGGACGCTTCTGCGTGCGCGTGAGCTTGTCACGCCCTTACTGTACATTGACTATGTGCAAACGCCTTTTCCTCACCCCATTACCCCCCTGTAATTGTAGGCTGTAGTTTGTGTCCTTTGTACTTGAAGATGAATTGAACGCAGCTGCTTTCTGTGGCGCATGGTCCGGCTCTGTCCTGCGCAGAGCGATTTTGCGGATTGTGCGCACATATACATCCCTTGATGAATCAGGGCCCTAGAGTGTAAAAATGCTCCTTTTGAGGTGCAAAGTAAAATAAATGTAATACAATCTACATAACAATCTACAGGGATACAATTTTCTGTTCAATTCGTAGTAATTATAGCAATAATGTAAAAAAAAGTGCAGGTCTGTTTCCCATTTTCATGGACATAAATACCTGTATTTCATCACAATTTGAAAGTTTTCCCAAAAAGAAAATATTTTCATAAGAAATGATACCATACGTGATTTGATTCGTAAACTGTGCCTTTCTGCTCTGGCCAGCAGGGGGCGAGTGCAGTCCGCAGATCTGTGACATACTGTCACTTATATCACTTATTGACAGACTTGACCGTACACAGCTTCTCTACAGCGTTACAAACGACATAGCTCTGTTCTAACACTCATCGTGTAAAAGTGTCTGTAGTATGCACATGATCCAAAACTAAAACTGGCAACAAAAACGCTGGCTACACACAAACAGACGGAGACATTCAACACAATCACCAACCAAACAAATCATCTAAATTAGACTGTAACCACAAAAGTTTCAAGACAAGAATTTGTGTGCAAACTCAGCTGGATCTTTCTGTCACCTCTTTCCCTCTCTATCATAATGTGGGTCCTTTTCACACTTGGGGGTATATTTACTAAACTGCGGGTTTGGAAAAGTGCAGATGTTGCCTTTAGCAACCAATCACATTCTAGCTGTCATTTTGTAGAGTGCACTAAATAAATGAAAGCTAGAATCTGATTGGTTGCTATAGGCAACATCTCCACTTTTCCAAACTCGCAGTTTAGTAAATTTAGCCCCTGGTCACCTTCCATTCATCCTAAGCCTCTATTCCTTTGTGTACTGAGAAGTTATAGGATGAAATACAGAGATCATGGTGCTCATCAGGAGATGGAAGCTTTTCTGTGCCGAACATACATAGGAAAAGAGGCATGCAAGAAAAATATACTTATGTATATACGTCGCGTTGTACATATCTCAAAATAAGTATCATATACGCAAAAGAGAATGGTGTCTTGATAGCAGGGCCCTCTTAAGAACCTCTTGGGCCCCCGGGCACAGCAGTGCACCGGGGCCCCTATATATACAAAAAAAATATATATGATTATATATATGGGCCCTGCAGCCCAGGGGGGCCCGTCGGAGGCAGGAGAAAAAAAACCCTGAAAAAAAAGAAGAAAATACTTACCGTTCTGTCAGCTGGCGATCCGGCTCCCTCCCTGGTCTCCCCCTCCGTCGCGCTCTGCAATGGATGTCGGGCGGGTGTGATGATGTCACGCCCGACATGCACTGCCAGCGCGACGGAGGGGGAGACCAGGGAGGGAGCCGGATCGCCAGCTGACAGAACGGTAAGTATTTTCTTCTTTTTTTTCAGGGGGTTTTTTTTTCCTGACTCCGACGGGCCCCCCTGGGCTGCAGGGCCCCCGGGCACCTGCCCAGCGTGCCCAATGGGAAAGACGGCCCTGCTTGATAGTAATTAATAAATGCAAAAGTCGCATCTTACCTATGATGTAATTGCATACAAACACCTCCACATCTGTTGTTTTCCCCTTTCAAAATCAAACGCTAATCGTCGTTCCTGCAGAAATGTAAATTATGTAATGTGAATAGATGGGTGTGACATGAGATAAGAACGCCTCAATGATAATGATTTAAGTATCATCATCACTAAGTATCGTTGCACCAGTCATCCAGTAACCACAAGAGATACGTTTTCTATAAGGCGTGTCAGGGGCAAACGCAGGATTTGTAGAGGGGGGTTTCCACACCACACCACCAGTGGGCATGGCCAGCATGCATGGGGGCGTGGCTATAATTTTAGACAGTGCTTGGCTGCTCTCCAACTCTTCCTATACCCATAATACACATGGGCAATGCTGTGTGTACTACTGTTAGGTGCACGCACCTCTCCCTTTTCAAGCAGAGCCATGTGAAGCGGGGGCAGGGTCCAGCCACCTAAATTATACAGTGCCCCAGGCTTGGAGGGGGGTTTCCAGGCACTAGGATCCCCCCCTCTCGGTTTGCCTATGGCGTGTATATAAAAACATATCTAATTGTCACATTAGATGTGTCTATGTCTAATGTGAGAGTTACATGAATACACCTTTCCTGTACTCTTCTTACGCTTGCCTGCTCTTGCTCGACCTTTTCAGGTGTAAAGTTACGCAACTGAACGGTGCATAACAATCTGGATACAGATATCTGCAATACATAAAGGCATACGTTACATTAAAAAATGAAGAAAATTAGTACTGCCCAAGTCTTTGATTATATTTTGTGAAATTTCTTGTCTGCAGCTTTGGGTCCAGCTAGAACACGTCTTGCACAGGACATATCATATCACAGATGCAAGACTCTGGGCTGAGAGTACTACCTGTTCCTCTCTGTATTTTGTGTGTCGTTCCCGTTATTATGAAAACCCTTGAAACATATTCAAGACTTATTATGAACAAGAGGGTTTTTTTTACAAAAGGAGTCAGGTCCTCATCCAACATGGCACTCTTAAAATCATACTTGCCAATTGTCCCTGAATGTCAGGGAGACTCCCTGAAATAGGGGTGACCTCCCTCACTCCCTGAAGAGTCTGGCATTCTCCCTGATGCTGAGCCAGTACAAGACGTGGTTGGCTTCACCATCTGTGACATGATGGCACAGTTCAGAAATTGTGTTCTATGTCCATGTATTGATGCCTTTGGAGGTGACCAAGATTTAATCAAAGACTGACAGGTAAGACAACATGACTTCAGTAATGGAGACAGAAATGTAAAAGACGCTTCAGTCTCTAGAGTTCATTAGCTGCTTTTCTTTAACACATAGTTGCCTACTCTCCCGGAATGTCCGGGAGACTCCATCATTTCTGGGACACCTCCCGGGGGAGCAGGGCAACCTCCCGGTTCTCACCCCCTCAATAGATAAGTGGTGGGGATGGGCAGGGCTTAATGATGCAAATATCACATCATCTTAGCCCCACCCCCTGCTGTAATTGGTCAAAATTGTGACAATCGTTTAGGGGACGGGGCCAAAATGATGTAATTTGTCAAGCCCCGCCCCCTCACGCCCACCTCCCCCGGGATCTCCCTGAAACCAAAGAGGAAAAGTTGGCAAGTATGCTTAAAATTATCCATGATTCTTCAGACTCCTGGGGGTTATATTTACTAAACTGCAGGTTTGAAAAAGTGAAGATGTTGCCTATAGTAACCAATCAGATTCTAGTTATCATTTATTTAGTACATTCTACAAAATGAGAACTAGAATCTGATTGGTTGCTATAGGCAACATCTCCACTTTTTCAAACCTGCAATTTTGTAAATATACCCCTTGGTGTGTAGAAATTGTAATACTTTTCCTAGCTGAGCTCATCTTTCCGTTTGCGACGTATTTAAATTACACCTTGTCTTGCAGGGAACATATATGTTTCTAGTCATGTAATATTCTTACTGTGGGTTCTACGCCACCCACGGCTTTACCATATCGGCAGACTAAGCACATGCATCAACGTTCAGGGAGCAGCTAAGAATGAAATTATTTTAATTTTATATACTTTTATCTTCTTAGTATTTGTTTTTGCCCGTTTGTCTTTAACAATCACCTTATTTGTTCAAGCAAAATAATAAGGAAAGAGGTTTGGATTGAGAGACACCAGTTTGCAGGGCGCAGAATTACTAATTTAGGGCGCACTCACTGACAATGCCTCATTTGGTGTATTGTCATCACAATTCTCAGCCAGTGAACTTTTGTCTTCGCAAATCCCTCAGCTCTGGCAAATCTCCATTCTAAGTCTTTTTATAAACGTTCAATCAGGAAAGGTCTCTCCCCTGGGCGGCCGGCTGCTGCTAACGCATGCAAACCTTGGTAAATATTTGTTCAGGAATAATGCAAAAGTGCCCATCTCAGCACCCGCTAATTAACAGCAAAACATTTGTAGAGAGAGACGCTGCTGATTGTGTTTACTGATAATACCTGTCTTATGCTTCAATATTCTGTGGAAAAGGACTTGAGTGTAATCATGCTGAGCAGCTTAAAATTATCAGCTTAGGAGATATAGGTCAGGAGGGGGATTTTAATTGCCACCGACACTTTCCCACAAGGAGAGAAAAAAACACCTACAATACCTTTAAACTTACACTAATGCTAGACTTCTTTAAGCGTCCCCTCGAAGGCTATTGCTGAATTACAGCAGACAATTAGATAACCGCAAGCCGCCTATGTCTTAGAAAAACACAGTCATTAGCCAAGTAAACAGCGTATCCATACAAATATTGACTACAGAGGAGAGAACTTCCCATGTTTCAATTTAAATATTAATTTGAGCCGTTGCCCAAATAGTCATGATTGTGTCAGAATCTGTGTGAAATCTTTTAATTGTGGTAAATGAATGAAATCACATTATTACTTTGTACAGGTGTACCTGGACGCACTCTGTGCACAATGGGGCTTATTCAGAGTGGGATGGGCGCTCGTTTGCATAACGTAACTTGCATGAAATCTGCGCATGCCCAGAAAGTGACCGCCTATGCAGACTTGTGATATTCTGGACCGTCTGCACCTTAAAAGGAGGAGGGGCGAAGAGGCATTCTAATGTAGGAGGCATTCTAATGTAAGAGGTATTCTGATGTAGGAGGTATTCTAATGTAGTAGTCATTCTGATTAAGGAGGCATTCTAATGTAAAATGCATTCTGATGTAAGCGGCATTCTAATGTAGGATGCATTCTAATGTAGAAGGCATTTTGATGTAGGAGGCATTCTAATGTAGGATTCATTCTGATATAGGAGGCATTCTAATGTAAGATGCATTCTGATGTAAGAGACATTCTAATGTAGGAGCCATTCTAATGTAGGAGGCATTCTAATGTAAGATGCATTCTGATGTAAGAGGCATTCTAGTGTAGGAGGCATTCTGATGTAAAATGCATTCTGGTGTAAGAGGCATTCTAATGTAGGAGGCATTCTAATGTAAGAGGCATTCTGATGTAGGAGGCATTCTAAAGTAATTTACTCCTGTTTTGTAGCCTCTCTGTCCCATCACCCCAGTACTTAACATGAGATGAGTTGTGGCAACAGTGAAAATAGTTTAAACCAACATTA
>NW_027446445.1:120000-122500 GCF_038048845.1 Mixophyes fleayi | reverse complement strand
CAATAGGAAACCAATACCTACAGCTACACCACCCTGAACAAGCCCAATCTCGTCTGATCTTGAAAGCTAAGCAGGTCCGGGCCTGGTTAGTACTTTTTTTTTTCTCTCTTGTTCTGGCTTCCTTCAATGCTGGTTTTGAGATGTATAAGTGATGTAGGTCATTAAGAAACCAATACCTACAGCCACACCACCCTGAACAAGCCCAATCTCGTCTGATCTTGGAAGCTAAGCAGGGCCAGGCCTAGTTAGTACTTGGGTGGGAGACCACCTGGGAATGCCAGGTGCTGTAGGCTTTTTTTTTTTCTCTCTTGTTCCGGCTTCCTTCAATGCGGGTTTTTAGATGTATAAGAGATGTAGGTCAATAGGAAAACATTACCTGCAGCCGCACCACCCTGAACAAGCCCACTCTCATCTGATCTTGGAAGCTAAGCAGGGACGGGCCTGGTTAGTACTTGGATGGGAGACCACCTGGGAATACCAGGTGCTGTAGGCCTTTTTTTTTTCTCTCTTGTTCCGGCTTCCTTCAATGCTGGTTTTTAGATGTATAAGAGATGTAGGTCAATAGGAAACCAATACCTACAGCCACACCACCCTGAACAAGCCCAATCTAGTCTGCTCTTGGAAGCTAAGCAGAGCCGGGCCTGGTTAGTACTTGGATGCGAGACCACCTGGGAATACCAGGTGCTGTAGGCCTTTTTTTTTTTCTCTCTTGTTCCGGCTTCCTTCAATGCTTGTTTTTAGATGTATAAGATATGTAGGTATATAGGAAAACAATACCTACAGCCACACCACCCTGAACAAGCCCAATCTCATCTGATCTTGGAAGCTAAGCAGGGCTGGGCCTGGTTAGTACTTGGATGGGAGACCACCTGGAAATACCAGGTGCTGTAGGCTTTTTTTTTTCTCTCTTGTTCCGGCCTCCTTCAATGATGGTTTTGAGATGTATAAGAGATGTAGGTCAATAGGAAACCAATACTTACAGCCACACCACCCTGAACAAGCCCAATCTTGTCTGATCTTGGAAGCTAAGCAAGGACGGGCCTGGTTAGTACTTGGATGGGAGACCACCTGGGAATACCAGGTGCTGTAGGCCTTTTTTTTTTCTCTCTTGTTCCGGCTTCCTTCAATGCTGGTTTTGAGATTATAAGAGATGTAGGTCAATAGGAAACCAAAACCTATAGCTACACATTTCTAAACAAGCCCAATCTCGTTTGATCTTGGAGGCTAAGCAGGGCCAGGCCTGGTTTGTACTTGGATGGGAGACCACCTGGGAATACCAGGTGCTGTAGGCTTTTTTTTTTCTCTCTTGTTCCGGCTTCCTTCAATGCTGGTTTTTAGATGTATAAGAGATGTAGGTCAATAGGAAACCAATACCTACAGCCACACCACCCTAAACAAGCCTGATCTTGGAAGCTAAGCAGAGCTGGGCCTGGTTAGTACTTGGATGCGAGACCACCAGGGGATACCAGGTGCTGTAGGCCCTTTTTTTTTTCTCTCTTGTTCCGACTTCCTTCAATGCTGGTTTTGAGATGTATAAGAGATGTAGGTCAATAGGAAACCAATACCTACAGCAACACCACCCTGAACAAGCCCAATCTCTTGTGATCTTGGAAGCTGAGCAGGGCTGGGCCTGGTTAGTACTTGGATGGGAGACCACCTGGAAATACCAGGTGCTGTAGGCTTTTTTTTTCTCTCTTGTTCCGGCCTCCTTCAATGCTGGTTTTGAGATGTATAAGAGATGTAGGTCAATAGGAAACCAATAACTACAGCCACACCACCCTGAACAAGCCCAATCTCATCTGATCTTGGAAGCTAAGCAGAGCAGCTGCCTGGTTAATACTTGGATGGGAGACCACCTGGGAATACCAGGTGCTGTAGGCCTTTTTTTCTTCTCTCTTGTTCCGGCTTCCTTCAATGCTGGTTTCTAGATGTATAAGAGATGTAGGTCAATAGGAAAAGAATACCTACAGCCACACCACCCTGAACAAGCCCAATCTTGTCTGATCTTGGAAGCTAAGCAGGGACGGGCCTGGTTAGTACTTGGATGGGAGACCACCTGGGAATACCAGGTGCTGTAGGCCTTTTTTTTTCTCTCTTGTTTCGGCTTCCTTCAATGCTGGTGTTGAGATGTATAAGAGATGTAGGTCAATAGGAAACTAATACCTACAGCCACTCCAACTTGAACAAGCACAATCTCGTCTGATCTTGAAAGATAAGCCGCGCCAGGCCTAGTTAGTACATGGATGGGAGACCACCTGGGAATGCCAGATACTGTAGGCCTTTTTTTTTTTCTCTTTTGATCCGGCTTCCTTCAATGCTGGTTTTCAGATGTATAAGTGATGTAGGTCATTAGGAAACCAAATCCTACAGCCACAACACCCTGAACAAGCCCAATCTCATCTGATCTTGGAAGCTAAGCAGAGCCAGGCCTGGTTAGTACTTGGATGCGAGACCACCTGGGAATACCAGGTGCTGTAGGCATTTTTTTTTTCTCTCTTGT
>NW_027446445.1:105000-107500 GCF_038048845.1 Mixophyes fleayi | reverse complement strand
GTAGGCCTTTTTTTTTCTCTTTTGATCCGGCTTCCTTCAATGCTGGTTTTCAGATGTATAAGTGATGTAGGTCATTAAGAAACCAAATCCTACAGCCACAAAACCCTGAACAAGCCCAATCTCGTCTGATCTTGGAAGCTAAGCAGAGCCGGGCCTGGTTAGTACTTGGATGCGAGACCACCTGGGAATACCAGGTGCTGTAGGCATTTTTTTTTTTCTCTCTTGTTCCGACTTCCTTCAATGCTGGTTTTGAGATGTATAAGAGATGTAGGTCAATAGGGAACCAATACCTACAGCCACACCACCCTGAACAAGCCCAATCTCGTCTGATCTTGGAAGCTAAGCAGAGCCGGGCCTGGTTAGTACTTGGATGGGAGACCACCTGGGAATACCAGGTGCTGTAGGCCTTTTTTTCTTCTCTCTTGTTCCGGCTTCCTTCAATGCTGGTTTCTAGATGTATAAGAGATGTAGGTCAATATGAAAACAATACCTACAGCCACACCACCCTGAACAAGCCCAATCTCATCTGATCTTGAAAGCTAAGCAGGGCTGGGCCTGGTTAGTACTTGGATGGGAGACCACCTGGGAATACCAGGTGCTGTAGGCCTTTTTTTTTTCTCTCTTGTTCTGGCTTCCTTCAATGCTGGTGTTGAGATGTATAAGAGATGTAGGTCAATAGGAAACTTATACCTACAGCCACTCCACCTTGAACAAGCACAATCTCGTCTGATCTTGAAAGATAAGCCGCGCCAGGCCTAGTTAGTACATGGATGGGAGACCACCTGGGAATATCAGGTGCTGTAGGCCTTTTTTTTTCTCTTTTGATCCGGCTTCCTTCAATGCTGGTTTTCAGATGTATAAGTGATGTAGGTCATTAAGAAACTAAATCCTACAGCCACAAAACCCTGAACAAGCCCAATCTCGTCTGATCTTGGAAGCTAAGCAGAGCCGGGCCTGGTTAGTACTTGGATGCGAGACCACCTGGGAATACCAGGTGCTGTAGGCATTTTTTTTTTTCTCTCTTGTTCCGACTTCCTTCAATGCTGGTTTTGAGATGTATAAGAGATGTAGGTCAATAGGGAACCAATACCTACAGCCACACCACCCTGAACAAGCCCAATCTCGTCTGATCTTGAAAGCTAAGCAGGTCCGGGCCTGGTTAGTACTTTTTTTTTTCTCTCTTGTTCTGGCTTCCTTCAATGCTGGTTTTGAGATGTATAAGTGATGTAGGTCATTAGGAAACCAATACCTACAGCCACACCACCCTGAACAAGCCCACTCTCGTCTGATCTTGGAAGCTAAGCAGTGACGGGCCTGGTTAGTACTTGGATGGGAGACCACCTGGGAATACCAGGTGCTGTAGGCCTTTTTTTTTTCTCTCTTGTTCCGGCTTCCTTCAATGCTGGTTTTTAGATGTATAAGAGATGTAGGTCAATAGGCAAACAATGCCTACAGCCACACCACCCTGAACAAGCCCAATCTCGTCTGATCTTGGAAGCTAAGCAGAGCCAGGCCTGGTTAGTACTTGGATGCGAGACCACCTGGGAATACCAGGTGCTGTAGGCCCTTTTTTTTTCTCTCTTGTTCCGACTTTCTTCAATGCTGGTTTTGAGATCTATAAGAGATGTAGATCAATAGGAAACCAATACCTACAGCCACACCACCCTGAACAAGCCCAATTTTGTCTGATCTTGGAAGCTAAGCAGGGCTGGGCCTGGTTAGTACTTGGATGGGAGACCACCTGGAAATACCAGGTGCAGTAGGCTTTTTTTTTTCTCTCTTGTTCCGGCCTCCTTCAATGCTGGTTTTGAGATGTATAAGAGATGTAGGTCAATAGGAAAAAGATACCTACAGCCGCACCACCCTGTACAAGCCCAATCTCGTCTGATCTTGGAAGCTAAGCAGGGCTGGGCCTGGTTAGCACTTCGATGGGAGACCACAAGGAAATACCAGGTGCTGTAGGCTTTTTTTTTTCTCTCTTGTTCCGGCCTCCTTCAATGCTGGTTTTGAGATGTATAAGAGATGTAGGTCAATAGGAAACCAATACCTACAGCCACACCACCCTGAACAAGCCGAAACTCGTCTGCTCTTGAAAGCTAAGCAGGTCCGGGCCTGGTTAGTACTTTTTTTTTTCTCTCTTGTTCTAGCTTCCTTCAATGCTGGTTTTAAAATGTATAAGTGATGTAGGTTATTAGAAAACCAATACCTACAGCCACACCACCCTGGACAAGCCCAATCTCGTCTGATCTTGGAAGCTAAGCAGTGCCGGGCCTGGTTAGTACTTAGATGGGAGACCACCTGGGAATACCAGGTGCTGTAGGCCTTTTTTTTTTTCTCTCTTGTTCCGGCTTCCTTCAATGCTTGTTTTTAGATGTATAAGAGATGTAGGTCAATAGTAAAACAATACCTACAGCCACACCACCCTGAACAAGCCCAATCTCGTCTGATCTTGGAAGCTAAGCAGGGCTGGGCCTGGTTAGTACTTGGATGGGAGACCACC